>NC_057812.1:30583503-30625147 GCF_018294505.1 Triticum aestivum
CGGCGAGTTCCAAGTCAGCTCACTCATCCACTGGTCCTAATCACGTTTACCTAATCCACATAAGTAAATAAACAAAATGTCATGAACTCCCCGTGTCAAACCACGATGGAAACTAGCAATGGGGGGATGCGCTGACCTGAAGAGCCGACACTTGGGCGATGGACGCTGCACCGATGAGCAAGACGGCTCGGCGCTACGGGAGGTTTGCTGGGTGGGAGTATTCCAGGCGGGGCCACAACCGGCAGGGGAGGACTGCCGCGGGGACGGGATCCGGCTGCGGTGCCGTGCAGAGGGGCTCTTGACGGTGCAGATCCAGCGATGGGGGGCTGGCCACGCTGGACGGGGATCCAGCGATGAAGGGCTGGCGCGGGGCGGAGCACTTGGCGACGCACATCCGGCGGCGGAGGGCTCGTGCGGGGCGGGGCTCTTCGCGGGGCACATCCGGCGACGAAGCACTGTGACAGTCGACGGCGTGGAGACCGGCGGCCGGCGTGGTGGGGCACTTGGCGGTGAGAAACCGGCAGTCCACGGCGTGGCAAGCGGCGGACGCCGTGGTGAGAGGAGATGAGTGGATCGGGGATGAGACTGGATCGGGGGTTGAGACGAATGGACATATTGCGAGCGGAAATAAAGAAATGACGGATCTACCCTTTAAAATTCTAATTGGTCCCACTAAAATTATGTACTGATCCCACGTTATATGTAATTTCCTGTAATTTTAGTTTTATAACTCCTCGTAACTCCTATTTTCCCACCGTTAGATTAGGCTGGATGGACAGTTCGTAAAATCGCCAATCACCTTAACAGTTGTAATTTTTTTTACCAGTTTTGAGGTATTTTGTTTGGTCACATGGTTGTAGCTACGTATATATTAAGTATAGCCAGCTCGATGAGTTGCTTCATTCAAAAAAAAATATGTTGTGACAATAACATGTGAGATATTGGAGAAAACTGAAATCCAAGGTTGCCAATGGAGGGAGGTGTTAACCCCTCATGATATATGCTTGAGGACATTTTCGCCAAGTTGACTCCTTTGTATATGCAGCTGTGATGATTTCGTGGTGGATTGCTAAAGCCATCAATATCAACTTATGCTTCGGTCACAATGTATGAACCCTACTTGCAGTTGCTATTATTCTCGCCTCCATGACACATGTGTGGTCAAACGATGCCGATGAGCCTCTGCAAGAACCTGTTAATGTCGTCCCCCTACGACTCATCGTTAGCTGAGATGTCTTTGTACCATTTTTGCTGACATGCACCTAAAGCTGGAAGCAAACACAAAGCCCTATGGTGATCGAAATACTTTGAAAAGAAGTGGGACACAGATACGACCACTTAGGTGGATTAGTGTCTAATATCTATATGCGAGGGGATAATAATGGAGTTTCTCTCTTATATCTCAGAGCCGATAATATTATTTTGTGAGCTTCCTGAATGGATATGGAATCAAGTACCAGATGCGAGGCGAAAGAAGATAGTTCTCCCTCTACAAAGAAATATAAGAGCGTTTATATTACTTCAAGGGAGTATTTTCGAAGGCCGTGGCACTTGGGGTTCAAAGATAATTACACTGTTCAAGCATTCGTCCGATTAATCAGCTACTGGACCAGTCAATCGCTACACGTAGGATGGCCGAATTGAGTAACACCTATACATCGCGTTAACTTGCCAGTCCAATAAACTCACATCAAACCGATTAATCAGTTATCGGGTTGATTAATCGTTGTTGGCAAATTAACTTGTGAGGAAACAAATAAAAATTATTTTGCATGTAACCCCTCCCAGCACCCTCGCGCTCCTATATAGCTAGGGTTTGACCCTCCTCTCACCGACTACTGCTCCTCTCTTCCCGTCTAGACCTATATAACGACTAGCCAGGTCCTCGGCGATCTACCGTCGCTTCCCCTCATCCCCTGTGTGTCACCGCATCCTCTCCAACCTCTATGTGCCGCTACTTCCACTTGCTGTGACTCGCCACCTTTCGCAACCTCCATCTTTCAGACTCCCCACGGGGCTGCTACCAGCCATTACCATTGCATCGCGCAGACCATGCTGGGAAGAGCGGAAGACACACTCCCCTAGCCCAGCATCAGCCACCCGGATTAGGTGCCTGCCTCCACAGTAGGAGGCGTCCACGCCAGCGTCCCCAGCCAGTCCCTATGGACCTGGGGACACAACCTAGTAGCTACCAACGACCATCGCCGAGAAAGCCCCAACACTAGTTCCCGACCTTGGTCGAGACCAGCTCAGACACCGCCACACCCGAGGCCACCGGCATCGCTCTGACCAAAGGCATTGTAGCAACACAGGCACCAACTCGGACCGGCAACACAACGGAGTAGAAAGACAAAATGACACAAATGTGATGGCAAGCACCAACGCGGACGAGGTTGGCCCTCTGCTCGCGTGCCGTCCACGCCATCCACTACCACTGGCCAGATCAACGTTGCCCGACAGAAATAGCCCGCAACGAGTTACACCAACCGCAGGAGCCCCGGATCGGCCGCTGCCAACCAAGGCTGCAACCCCATCCCCACCGCCGTCAGAGAAGCCCCAAGCCGCCCAATTGTATATCCGGCTTCCCTAAAAGTGAAAATTACAAATGTTCTTAAAAATAAGTCAAAAGCACAATTGTGTTTCCGGCTTTTTTGGGCTTCTATGTTTCGTTTTTGGTTTTTGGCTCTTCATTTTTTTCTCTTTTTTGT
Organism: Triticum aestivum; assembly: GCF_018294505.1. NCBI lineage: Eukaryota > Viridiplantae > Streptophyta > Magnoliopsida > Poales > Poaceae > Triticum > Triticum aestivum. The sequence continues at coordinate 30,586,212 of NC_057812.1, forward strand.
CCGATCTCCGGTTTCCCACTGTTTTTTTGGTGTTTTTGATTTCCCGCTCTTCCTATAAAAAAGTTTGTTCAAACTATGAACATGGGGTCTAGTTTCAAAAAGAAGATGTGAGTATTTTTTAAAAAATTATGAAGATATTTTTAATTCACAAATATAGAGAACATATTTACAAACGAAATAAAATAAGGAAAATAAAAATAAAGAACTTGAAACATACGGGTCACACTTACAATTTGTGTGTCGCATTCAAGACTCGAGAGTGAGCAAGCACACAGCCAGACGAGAAACAAAGTCTAGCCCACTTTGCTGTGCTGAGTTTCCTTGATCTTAATTTCACTTCATTGACCAGATGTACATGCGATCATTTGTTCTCGTTACGGACGTCCTACTTGGATCATAGTAATGGTTGACCAGTGGTTCATTATAGACTAAACTAAGAGGTTTGGTCTCTGGCTCATGACCGTACGCATCGATCTGCTTGAATTTCAACTTACTACTTACCCAAGGTACGTGATATGCAACGGCAGCTGCCGGTTAACCGTGCACATTGGCCAGGAGCTTAATTAATTTCTTGGGCATGTAAATCTAGACGATAACAACTATTGTTGCCTTAGACCGTTACTGCTCACATCAGTATAGTGCCCTGCCGTATAACATGTATGATCCTTCATGCCCTTGCTGCATTATGGTCAACTGCTCATGCTTGTTACTGTTACTTCAGAAGTCATGAGTTGCACAATTCTGCAACATCACACTTACTGTGTGATTTATTTAACAAATGTTTTGGGGGTCGCTAACTCTGGCCTGTTATATATCTCTAGACCATTTGCTATATGCTTCTGTTCTGTTCTCTTGCCTTCCCATAGTTTTTTTTTCGGTTTTTCTTGCGGGTACTGCCTTCCCATTGTTGTAAGACCACGAGGTGTTGAACAAGATTTGATGCTTCAGTTTTGTGGTGCCTCCTTGAAGAGCTGAGACTTTAGCAGAAACTGAAAGAAGATGTGGACCATCCTCTTGATCTCCACTGGAGTGGTGCACACTTCACAAAACTTTGACCGTAAAACACAATGGTACCTACCAGAGTAACAATAGACCAATTCGTGCATGATGTATCCAGATTCACCATACCAAGCTCTTGGCATGTGACATCCAATGATTATGTACAAATATGCAGCACGGTGTAACATATTTTTAGAATGAACGTCAAGATGCGGGGAGGATTGGCATGAGCTGGATAGATGCACTTATAGCAGAATTGTCGCATTTTTCGCTTAATTCCTCGGATTGTCACTGACAAAGAAAGTGTGAGTAATTATTGGCCGGAATAAGGGCTTCAGATTGGCTGGAATAACGGCAAATGCGAGTTTGGGTCATCACCTGCCGTGCGTTGTTATATATATCTCGAGACCATTTGACATGTTGGTATTCGCTCGCCTTCTGCTAGTTGTCAGGCTACAAGGTGTCAAATTCTGCGCTGAACTTATAGTGTGTCACTTGAGGAGTTGAGAATTTAGAAGATAATGAAAGAAAATATGGACCATCTTCTGGGTTTACATTGGTGCACAGTTGTAATTTTAGTGGTAAAACACGCAGTTGCAAATGAGAGCAGCCACACACCGGTTTGGGCATGATGTATCTGAATGCAGTTTAGCAAGATGTTGGTCCATTTTGTCAATTCCGGATGAGATTATAGCTTGCAGGGCAGCTAGGTTGGGGGTTCCAGTTGGTGCTAATGGCAAGGAGCTTGCCAACTCTATTCACGAAATGAAAAATGCATGGGTGTAATGGGTGGTAGTTATGTTGAAACAAACCTAAAGTTCAGATAAGCATTGAGGAAGATGATATTTATGGTGTGTTTCTTCCAAAAGTGAGCAACTTACGCGGTGACTTGGCCGAGGAGGAGGAAGGTGCTTTGGATGGTCAGAGACATCGTCGAAGACTCACTTCCATAGCAGTAACTAATATGAATAACAAAAAAGAGCTTGTGCATTTATGGGTCGTTCATTTTCTCTGGTCATTCAACATAGGCAGGACGGTGGCGGCCGAACTACAAGTCCCCCCCCACCCCCCACCCCCAAGAGACCACGGCCCCTCCTCTCTATTCGCCTGTCGCTCCGGTGATGGGAGTGGCGGGGACCCTAGTGCTTCGGCTCAGTGGTGGTACCAGTTAGGGATTTGTAGGGGTTGGTATCCCAATGACGGTGGTGAGATGAAGTATGTGAAAGATGGTCTGTTCCCAGATCTGGTTCTCCGGGTCTGTCTTTATTTTTCCAGTAGGTTTGTCTAGGTGGCGTTCGCCTGCTCCTATGGCGCAGACAACATGGATGTGTGTTTCAATATGTCGGCTCCAGTTCCCACCGAGGTTGCCAGTCTGGCCTTGTCGAGGAGATTGTGAGATTTGTGTTCTCCAGGTCTATCACGCTGGACCTTGGTTGTTCTACAGGCCCTCTTCGAAGTTTTTTTCTCTGGAGCGGGGATTTGCTATGCAGATTGTGACCGCCGGCGTCTTCTGGTCTAGATCGACGACTGTCGGCCGCTGCTTATACAAGATCCTAGATTTAAACAAATTTTCTCCACTCTGATGGAGGCCCAGAGGCGGTAACAAGTTTTGCTCATGGCACGCCGTCAGTGGAATCAGCGAGAACAGAACTTCGGCACTCACAAGGATTTGAATGGGTTTTTCAATTTCTATAATAGTGTTTTTGTAAGGGCTTGTGCTACTTAATATATACATTTGGTCTTTTTGCAAAAGAAAGAAAAAAGGGTTTGGGCATTTGAGTGCATGCTTTTGATCCTCTGCTTTGCATGCATGAATACATCTGAAGCCCAACTGTACAGAAATGTACAGCGATAGAGATTTGATGAACCATGAAAACGTTTTGGTTTGATCTATATGTTATGAAACAACCAGTCTCTTCTCTACAGCCTCATTGCCTCTTGAATTCTATGCGATTATTAGATGCCTGTTATAGCTTTCATGCTGTAAAAACATTGCTGGTTGGTTCTACTCCGCCTCATGAGTTACACACTTATATCCATTTAGTACCTTCACATTTACTGTGCTGTTGATTTAACGAAAGTTGTGGCCATCGACCAGCCTCGCTCGTTATATATCTCTACACCACTACCACAGTTCGTGCCCGCCTAACTTTTTTGGGGTGTTAGGTCATGAGTGGTATATCTTCGCGCAAGAGGTCATGATCATATGTCAATCCCTATTGTGGGCTGATATTTTAGAAGGAACTGAATAGAGAAGTGGATCATTTTGTAGCCCCTTCCTGGTGGACTTGACAAAAATTCTGCCATAAATCAAACTGCTAAAACATCTCAGTTCTGGTCCTAGTCTTGCATCCATATGGCAGTTTAGCAAACACTTAGTGCATGGCGTCCGAGGAAAGAGAATCATTTTCACTATTGGCAGTGGAGAAAGATGCGGAGGTGGTCCGCGTGAGCAAGGATGCTGAATGTGTGCATATGGGAAGAACTGGGAAGGCGCGAGATCAGGATGAGGGTCGTCTCGAGTCTCGACCATTCAGCTGTCTGAAACTGATTGGCGCTGGCCAGGCTCAGATGCCAGATATTGTCAGTAGGAACTAAGTCATATGGTGATGTACTAGCTACCACCGTAACTCACTCTTCTCAACCTGTAAGTGCAGAGCAACAACACGTAGATACTATTTAAATAGTATAACAAATTTTCCACATCGAGATCTCCGCATGACACAATAATACATTGAAAAAATATAGACACATCGAAGGGATGCAAATTAAATTGATCACTCAATCACTTACATCCATGTCAAAACTTGCTGTGTTATTGCTGCGGTGCAAGCACCATTAATTCAAGCATGCAAGTATATGGTCGATTACTCGATTTGGAGTATGGAGATGGAATTGCATGGCTTCGGTCTGGCATCTTGAAACGTAAAAACCAAGTGAGGGCAACATAAGTATTTCTTGATTGATCGAGATGCGCGGGCATGGATGCATTCCTCACTCGCTACCAGAGTACAGTATAACAAATAAAACCAGTGGCTCTTGTTCATTCAATATAAGCCCTTTTACAATCTATAATCATCTTTTTTGTATCAGCCTGCTACAGATATACCCATCGGTCGATACAGATAACAAAACGGAATAAGAACAAGATGTCCAAATAAATAATAATCAGAATCGAAGCAAAAAGAAAGAAAAGAAGAATATCCATGCCCTAAATATAAGGATTTGTGCAGCTCCTGGAACTTTCTGTGTCAGTAGGTCCGTCCACTTAATCCATGATACCGCTCGTAGTCTTCTTGATAAGGTCCCATGCACTCGTCACATGCCTCTCCTCCTGAAGTGACGACCCAACGGCGAACCGGAGCACGAACTTGTCTCCAACCACCGTGTGCGCAAGATAAGCTTTGCCAGTCTTGTTCAGATTCTCCATTAGCACACGGTTGGCTTCATCGGCATCCTCTTCCGTCATGGCTCCAGTTGGCTTGATCCTAAAGCACACAAGAGCAAAGTTCCTGAGTACAACCACCTCGAACCTGTTGTCGGCGCGGACGAAATCTTCCAAACATCTTGGCCATGGCGACATCACTACGGATGTGCTCTTGGAGCTTTGCGGTACCATATGTGCGCATGACCATCCAAAGCTTGAGCCCGCGGAAGCGCCGACCAACGCCGACCTGCATGTCTTTCAGATCGGTGACCTCACCGGACTCGGTAGCGTCATTCTTGAGGTACTCCGGGTTGGTCTCCAATGAGTCACTAAGTCGGTGAGCATCACGGACGTACAAACAGGTGCAATCGAGGCACGTGAGAAGCCATTTGTGTGGGCTCATGCTAATGGAGTCCACGTGCTCGACGCCATCGAGATGGTGGCGAAACTCTGGGCAGATACACGCACTGCCGGCGCAGGCAGCATCGACATGGACCCATGCATTGAACATGGCGGCAACGTCGGCGATGGCGCCCACTGGGTCGACGGCATTGGAAGATGTGGTGCCCACCGTGGCACAGACATATGTGGGCACGAGACCGGCATCGGCATCAGCTTGCATTACCTCGAGAATCTTGGACGGGTTGAGCCCGTAATTAGTTTCCGGCCCAGTAGGGATTGAGCGGATGTTGGCGGGGTCGAAACCTGCGAGGCGGCATGCCTTGAAGAACGTGGAGTGGGTCTGGTCGGCAGCATAGACAGCCAAGCGTGGTAGGTGGGACACGCCGACTGAGCCGCTCCGATGCAGCGCTGCATCACGAGCGGCCACTAGCGTGACAAGCATTGCCTCGCTGGTTGTGCCGAGGATGACACCACCGCCAGTGCCACGTCCAGTACTGGTGCGGTTCATGAAGGTGGTGGGTAGGCGCAGAAGCTGCGCAAGCCAGTCAAGAGCGAGAAGCTCCATCTCGGTTGCCGCGGGCGAGGCCTGCCACATGAATCCAACAGTGTTCATGGCAGAGGCGATGAGGTCGCCGGCGATGGCAGCGGCGCTGTTGGTGGAGGGAAAGAAGGCGAAGAAATTGGGGCTAGCCCATTGTGTCATGCCGGGGACAACGGAGGTCCTGAGCTCCTTCATGGTGACATCGAATGATGCGGAGTGGGTCGGCGGGGACGCGCTCAGCTCGTCTTGCAGGTATCCCGGCTTCACGTTGGGCAGAACCGGCATAGACTCGATGTTGGTGTAGTAGTCAGAGATGAAGTCGACGGCCTTGTGGAGGTATGCACGGACATCTTCGGGGTTGAGCGGCTCGAACACCGCCTTGTCGTCGGGGAAGGCGGAGAAGGAGATTGGGTTAGCGTCCAAGATGTCCATGTCTTTAGGATGCTTAACCCTTGATTATGATCGGAGCAAAGGAGATGTGAGGCTTGTTGGTTTAATGAAGTGCAGCTAGCTCGCTTTGCTTTGCTGCCGGAGAGCAAGAAGCAGAAGCAGAGGTGCGCTAAGTAGTGCTATAGCTTTGCTGCTTGATGTGGTGAATGGAGTTGGTCGTTGGTGTTGGGTGTGGTATATATAGCACTTCTGGATGCGGGAAGCGGCGTGGCGGTGTGGGCGTTGGACGGGCCCTGGTCGCGGGCCCTACCAAAGTGCACGCGTGGGTAGCTAGGTAGGTAGGTAGAGATCCGAGCGACAATGCAGCCGAGGACGAGGCCGACGAGGTAGACTGCCGGGCTGCCGTGCAGACGCATCGGAGGCGGGTGACGTGGATTGATGGGCGGGCCGGGCGCGAGCGACGGCTATGATTGGCCGTCGCAAGGCGCGAGGCCGCCGGGTCGGGGCGATGCAGGTGTTCCGGTCGGAGCAGGACGGTGATGGCCGGCGCAGGGTGACGGCCGGCGCAGGGCGACGGGCGGACCGATGTGTGGACGGCGGCTGGCCCTAACAGGCCGCCTCTGCGTGCGTGGCCGTTGGGTCGGAGGAGAGGCCGGCTGGTCGCGCCAGGGTCGAAGTAGAGGCGCTCGGGGTCGATGGTGGCGATGGGCGATGCAAAACGATCAAGAATAGATCGGAAAACCAAAAAGAAACCGCGCGATCAAGATGACCGGCGGGAGAGAGAAAACCCCGGAACAAGACTCGGGGAAAAGACTCTCTAGGGCAGCCAGTCAACACGACCGGCGGACGAGCCCTAGGTACGGTCGGCGCGGCCCCCGGCGGCGGTCATGGAGGCCGACCCCGCTGGGGGCGGCGCGCTGGTGCGGAAGCGGCGGTGGCTAGGATTTAGGATCGACTTGCGATAGATATCATGTTAAAAGGAAGAGAGGAAGATTGGTGGAATAGTTTGATGTATTGCTTGAGCCTCGTGGGCATATATATAGGAATACATGATCTACTTGGAGTACAAGGCAAGCCAGAATATTTCGTAGTCTAACCTATGGTTCCTAATACAATCAGGTTACTCAACACGCCGGGCGAAGCTGCAATGCAACGGGCGTGCTACTTTGACCCGGATCTTGCCGCTTGCGGAGCTGCAACGCAATGCAACACATGTGCTGCTGCGACCCGGATCTCGCTGCCAACGGATGATGCAATGCCACACGTGTGTGGTGCTGTGACCCAGATCTCGCCGGCAGGGGTGGTTATAGTAGTCACCAGGGGTTGCGGGGGAGACCATCGGAGGGGGCTTTGGCAGAGCGGTGATGCTATGTGGCCAGCACAGCTGCACGAGAAGGATGACGGGGTGCGCTGGCGCTGAGCGACTGAGGATTCAACACTAGAGAGGACGACGGGTCAACTTGGGCTTAGTTGCGATCCAAGCTGTTAGATTGTTGTAGCATGCCTAAGGAAAGCGCGCTAGTGCTAAGATTGTTGTAGTAACGTGTTTTACACAGGAAGCACTACTGCTAAGGAAAGGAAAATAAAATAAAAAACATATAGAAAAGCAAATGAAAATGAAAGAAATAGAAAAAGGAGAAGGAAAAAAGGAAAATATGAATGAAAATAAATGAAAAAGAAAAATAAAGAAGAAATGTGTAGCAGCAGCGGGCTTTCTGGACAGGCGCTATAGCTAAGTTAGCAGTAGCGCTTGTTTCTATCCGGCACTACAGCTAACTTAGCTATAGCTAATGTAGCAGTAGCGCTTTATCTCGAACGCGCTACTGCTACTTTTGATTTAACCACGTGCGGTTCTTCCCCACGACCACTTCCCCCAAATCCAACACGCGCGCATCTGCTGTCGCCGCCGTCGTCGCCTGGCCGCCGCACGCTCTCCCGTCGCCCTCCACACGCCGTCGACGCCGTCCCCGACCCCGGCCTCGACGCCCCCCTACATCGCCGCCCTCCGACGTGCGCCCGCCGCCCCGATTCCGACCCCGTCCCCGACCTCCACGCCGCCTGCCCATCTCCCTAACTCCGCCAGCGCCCTAGGTGAGCATGCCCTCCTCCTCCTCCTCCCCTACCTTTGCCTAGCTATGGTTCTTAGGGTTAAATTTTAGAGTTCATCTAATTAGTTAGGGTTCATCAAATTAGATGCTAATTAGGGCAGTAGTTGTTAAATAGAATTAGTTTTAGTGTTCATCCAATGCGTTAGGGCTAAATTTTAGAGTTCATTAAATTAATTAGGGTTAAATTTTAGAGTTCATCTAACTAGTTTTTTTACTTTTTTAGTAAGTGTATAATAGAATTAGTAAGAAAATTAATAGAACTAGTTGAACTAGTTTATTTTTAGTAAGAACTAGTTGAATTATTAAAACGAGTTTATTTTTAGTAAGAAAATTAATAGAACCAGTTGAACTAGTTTATTTTTAGTAAAAAACTGGTTTATTTTTATTGATAGTAAGTGCTTAACTGAACTAGTTGAATTAATACAACTATTTTATTTTTAGTACGAAAATTAATAGAACTAGTTTACTTTTTTAGTTAAAACAGTTATTCCCGCATCGACGTCGACGATGCCTATCCCGCATCCTCGTCCTCGACTCGGCGGAGAAGGTCTGCCTGATTAGAGGGGCCATGTCCGGGACTGGGCTCCGCCGGGCTGGTCCTGGGATGTGCTACCTTCCAGGAGGCGCAGCTTGGTGAGGAGCCAGTCCGCCGTTGACCTGAGCCTTCTTTGGTGGCGGTCGCGTGGGCCAGTGACGGTGTGGAGGCTTGAGGACCCTGTGGAGGTGGTACGTCACCTTGTCAGCGAGGAGGACGAGTACGTCCGTCGCTACATGGTTGCGTTGGAGGGCAGGTTCTCCAATACCTGGCAGGTTCTTCAGGGATCTCAATGGACCTATGATCCTGTGATGGTTCCTTCTCTTTGGGTGTCCACCGCCCGGGCCGATACCCGTCGTTCGCTAGGGTTTTACCTGTATTAGTGAGGTTATATGTATGAGACTATTCGAGATGTATTAGTGATAATATTCGACGATGTACGGATGCAAGAGATGATTTAGTTTTGCTTATTGAATGCATGCTAATTCGAATACTAATTTATTTTATGATTTAGTTTTTCTTATTGAGTGCCGTCATCCCCGTCACAGGCCCCCTCCGACCACGAGGTGAGACTAGCCAAATCTCCATGTCAATATGAGTCCTATAAGATATTTTGAAATGTTTTTGTTCATATTTTTAACCATTGAAATGCAATGATCATCAAGTTTGAATGCAATGACCATTAGGTTTGAATGCAATGACCATCAAGTTTGAATGAAAATAGGACATGTGCTTGCCCAAGTGGCCATGTTTACAGGTAACACTAGTGCCCTATGTTTTGCCGGAGTGTTTATTAATTTCCGTTCCGGCAAATTTCAGGCGCTCGATACGTCCTTTTTTAGCAAAGGTCATGCCAGATTTTTCCGTGAATTTTGGCATGACTTGTGCTAGAATATGTAGAAAATATCGAGTGAACTGGATTTTCTAGAAAGATAATTAAACGACATTTCGTGTTGACTTTAAGTCTATCGAGGCTCCATACATGACAATCAAAAAATGAGTGAGGGAGAAAGTCTGCATCATATATTGGTTTAATGCACTCGGGGACGAAGGGAGGAGCGACCATCAACAACGATCGAATATATACACCACGTAAGCTGAGAGTTTAAAAAAAAGACTTGACGGACCGATAGTCAACCCGTGCTGAATAATAATGATCTAATTTAGTTTTTGTAGTACATATATTGAATTTTAGAAGTTTAATATTTGAATTATGAACATAGGAAATGTCGTCAGACCAAAGTCTCGCAGAGTGCTCCTGGTGCGGCGATAGTCGGGGTTTCTGCGACAGGCCTCACTTGGTAGAAGGTCGACGCTTCAGCATTAGGCTCCAGGAGGCCTTCGATGTTGAAATGGTATTCTACGACGCAAAGTGTTTTTTTCGTAATTAAGCTCGAGTTCTACTACTTCAACGTGTAACTTTCGTCTTTTTCAATTCGACTAGCTTATCTCATGTCATGCAAGACGCTATGTCTTGGAGAGGATGGATTTTGAAGATCATGAGAGTATGGAAACAAAGAAAATTCACCTAAGGACCTATCATGATATGAATTTCGAGGTAAATCTATATAATTTTGAGAGCATATTCCATTTTGGCTGCCCGGATTGGGAAGCACTTTGTAAGATGTATGATTTTCAAGAGGGTATGCTTGTCACCATGGATCTTGGTGATCCTGACATCGAGTAAGACAATTTGGACATTTGGGTCCTTGTTGATACGCTTCCAATTCTCCCGCACTGTGAGTTTCTCAAACATAGTTATTAAGTAATTTATATTATTTATTTCAAAATAGTTGACAGCTTATTTCTATTGACAGCTTATTTTCATTCTTCAAAGAATGTGCGGAAGATGGTAGACAGAACCTACTACACCGATGGCTCTGAGTTAACTTATTAGGAGAAAAATCATCTGGTCATATTTTGTACTGATCTTGAGAACTACAATATCTATTTTCAAACTCCTCCACATTATGGTCAATATGTGCCACTAGTGCACGTGTTGAACTATGCTAACATCTATGGAGATGTCATGGTAAGATTTTTATTATTACAACATTTGTGCATCTTTTGCATAAATTCTTCTAAAACTGAACTACACTGCTAACTACGAAGTTATTACTATTTTTTCAACAGATAATCCCGCAGGAGTGTGTGCCTCATCTGATGTTTCAGAAAGGCCGCCTTGATGTTTTGAATATACAGCCAGGTGATCCTACGAATCACTCCTGTTCATATCGGATTTCTAAAACCAATGAAGACATGACAATTAAAGATTGGAAAAATGTATTTTCACTCATAGGGAGCTACTTGGAAGCAACATTAGGCGAAGGGTAAGAATTGGAGACAGGATAATCTCCATTCTCCATAATGAAGAATCAGGGTCTATCTTGTTTTGTGCTATTTTACCAAAGAGAACCTAGTAGGTCCTATGAGAGAGAAGTAGGTCCTAGGTACAATGTGTTATTATGTGGTACAACGTGTTAGAGTTGATGATGATGAGGAGTTGTGATTATGACTACTGACCAACTTGCTATATGATGTCTCATTGATAAAAATGATGATCATGAGGAGGTGTTATATGACAATGATGTATTATGATGATAAGTTGTTAATGATATGATAATGATGATGAGATATTATGTCATTGGGTGAAAGAACTTGTATACACGGTCACTTTGGATCCAAGCACTTGAAACTAATACACAGTTCTTTCACCCAATGATGTAGTAACTCATTCTGATGTAAAAACAATCTCTAAATTGCTACTGTATGAAAACTCTTATAATGACGCATGAATACAAAATAAAACAAAAAATAAATACCCAACAATAGTAGTAGCCCGGGTAGGGAGGCACACTGCTAGTAACTACCAGTAGCGTTGTGCACCAAAAGCGCTATGGCTAAGCACGTATAGTAGTAGAGCGGGCAAGCACACGCTACTGATAAACTTTAGCTGTAGCGCTGAATCCGTAGCGCGCCACGCAGCGCTACTGATATACCTAAAACCGGCGCTACTGCTAGCCTTTTCCTTAGTAGTGGAGCCACACACACCCACCAACGCCAGCGTGCCACACGTTCTCGCGGGCCCACACATACAGCTTTTCCGCTTCGTTTCTTCTTCTTCCTGTCGCGGACTCCTCTCCCCCTCCTCATGTGTGCCGCCATGGCCACGCTCATCCTCCCCTCTCCCGATGCTCGTCGTCATGGCCTACTCCTCCTCCATCACCGCAACCCCCGTGGGCATGCCCAGCGAGCTTTTTTACCACTAGTCCACAAATGATGCAACTGTCTCTCTCGTCGCTGGAACTCGCATGTTTGCGTGCTGCATCCACGGCCATGGCCGCGAGCTTTTGTTCAGGGAGGGGACCACGATTTTTTCGTTTACAAGCTGCAACCGCTGCGGGCCGCGTGTTGCTACTGGCATTTTGTTTTGCTGGAACCTGTAACGCCATTTGCTAGTATCGTCTATAGATTTTGCTAGAAAGAGAGGTCAACGGCCGCGACGTTCTGCTGGGAACAAGCGAATAAGAATGTTGCAATACTTCGATGAATGAAGCTACTACCGGCAACTTTTTTTGCTGCAATCATTCATGGTAGCTGCGACCCCGCGACGACGTTTTGTTGCAACAATCGTCGTCTTTTGCTACTACTGAAGATTTCTTTTGCTACATCCATTCTTCACGAGGCAGTGGCGACAGCGAGAGATGATGTTTTTTTGCTGCAACTGTGTGCGTTTTTGTTACTACCGTCAACAGTTTTTGCCGATTCCATTCTTTTTCACGATGGCAAGATGCAAAAGTCATACGTATAACAATTGACCTTTGTTCTTTCTATTTGCATTATTTGTAACTTTATTAAATGTATAATTGAACGTAGATTCTTGGGTCAAAACATGTATATGCAGAAGTGGTCCATGGAGCAAGGACGTTAAATGCGTGCATATTGGAGAACGGGAGGACCAGACGAGAGTCGTCAGGCATGGCTGTTAGTGCCACAAGTTTTTTTTACTTGATGTGGTGTCTGGTCATATAACGAACTAATTCTTCTATGGAATACATCGGTGCAAGCTTTGTACTTTACAAAACAGAAAAAAATGTTCCATTAATAATGCTAGACACTAGAAGCCTCGCAACCAAAATCAAAGTGTTATAGTATTTTTCATGCAAAAATGGAAGGCATCGTGATTTTCTTCATGTTGTTTCTATTTCCTGGTAATGCTACTTGATCACATTGCTCATGGGCTCCTCCATTCTACTTCACACGTTCATGGTTGCTTCCGCTGCAAAGAGCTCTTTTAGGGTGATTGGCGGGTTACAAGTTGTACTTTCGAGTAACTCCACCACTGATTTTTCTTGACCGTCGGATCTGACAAATCAGTTAAAAATTTAATTTTTGGTCAAAAGGGTAGAATGGTCAAAGAAAATTACCTCGTCCGCACCCACCCCACCTCCCGCGCCCCCGCACGTTTCTGCTCGCATAGCCGCCACCGCCGCCCTTTTCGCCGTTCCGATCAAGAGATCCGACGGCGGCCCCGATCCAATCAAGCACCAGCGTTCCGCCGCCCTTGCACAACGCCAGGAACTGTTGTTCGTCCGCTGCGGCGCGCTGAGCCCGATGAAGTCTCCCCTACCCCACCGCCGACTGCAGCGCCTCCCTCCGTGAAGCAGCCGGCGACGCCCAGCAACACCAGCGAGCACTTTGTGGACAGGTGCCTTTCCCTCCCCTTCCCCCGCCCCCACCCCGTGCGTTGCTAGTCAGACAGTCCACCGACTGTCAGAGGAATTTTTTGATTAAAAGCCAACAACCTTGGGACAGTTTGGTATAGATGTTTTGATTTGTTTGTCTAAATTGCGTCCAGCGGCAACAAATAGTAAGAGGGATGGGGTCAAGCACTATCCACAGGTCTTGCAAGAATTCTGGAGACTCGAGAGCAGTGGTATTTCGTGTTGTTCTATCTATCTAGTTGACATCTGCATAAATGTACATGCGCCTGTTCTGATAAAACTGTAGTTCTCAGGTAGCTAGCGAGACGGTAGCTTGACAAGGTCACAGCGGACTTGGTAGTAGTATATGAATTATTGCAACCGCCCACAACACAAGTTACTCCTTCCGCAAGCCTTTCACAGCCGCGTTCACCTCTCGAATATCCTCGGTGCTAGGAGTAGAGCCTGTTTTGTGAAACAGAGGTGTGTGAGAATATTGTGAGGCATATATACATACATATACGAAAAAGGAAGAGATCCAGAGGACCCTTACCAGGTGCTAAATGGTTCTGGTCTCTAAGACGATCAACACTCCAAACATTCTGATCCACCATGGCCTCAACATCAACTCCTGTCCATGGCAAAAATGTCAATAAGTAGCTAGCTAGAGAGTTTAGAGGCAGAAGAAAACAAACTGAAGTGATCACATAACAGTTGCAGTGTTATTCAGTTTGCTGTCAAACTTCATATGACATCATAGGATCCAAATGACCTACCTTAATTAACCAATAGTACATGAAGAGTACAAAACACACAATCAGTTTGTTGTGAAAAATCGCAAGAGATATATAGTCTAAAGAATCAGTACTAACTAGCCCCACCATGAAAAAAGCAGCCTAAATTAGGTGAGCTAGCGAGCATGCCAGCTTAATTAATCAGTTCGTGGATACAAAATTATTTGCTGCATTCAAGGTTACTGCTTTTGAAGTTTGTGTATACTATAAAAATGAATGGATGCGCTATGATCTTGTGCAGAAGAGACAGATCAGTCATAATGTGGCCAAGTTCAAATTTGTTTCCCTAGACATACTTCTGTGTTGGGCCTTGCAATTGGCCAATATATAAGATGCAGGTCTGACCATTTGTACTGTTCATATCCTGGTGTACAGTTATGATGTTGAGTTATGGTCATTCTTTTTGGTACATGGAGCGAGTCGAATATTCTGATTCCGTTTTTTGTATTTTGTTAACCGGTTGCAGAGGGAAGGATGGTACTGGTGAGGAAGTTGTCAAGCCTTTTACTCTGACTAAAATGGATTTTGATATTGGATACTTTGAACTTGTTTTAAAGGTAATTTATTATAAACATGTTCCAACCCACTGAATATCTCTTATCATTGATTCTGATGGTAAAAAGACTATGTGGCCAGTTGACTAGAATAATTAGCTTCATTGTACACCATATTATTAATTCACTTCCGAAGATATGCTGAACAAAATAAGCCTTGATGAATTTTTGAAACTCTGAAGCTCTTACCTTCAGGGGAATATGTGAGCATGGAAATTCTTTTACTTCCAGTGCATGATTGAGACCAGTTGTTAATTTGTATGTGATATGCAGGAATAGATGGCCGATATAAGTGCTGAGTGTTTGGATGTGTACGTAAACATTGTCAGCAGGATGTTTCATAGCGAGGATGAAGGTTTTGAGTTCTATAACAAGTATGCTCTTGAGAAAGGCTTTAGTGTGAGAAAAGGCTATGTTGAGTGGGATGAAGCGAACGAGAAGATAATTCTGAGGAAATTTGTCTGTAGTCGTGAAGGTTGCCATGAAGAGAAGCACATGAAGAGGAAGAGAGAAGATAGGAAGAGGAAGCCACGAAATATCACTCGTGTGGGGTGTAAAGCGAAATTTGTCATTGCAAGAGTCGCCAAAACAGGGCGGTGGTTTGTGAAGGATTTCATTGATGAACACAACCATCCTCTGGCCCCACAAGACCTTGCTTGCTTTTTGCGTTCCCACAGAAGAATCAGCGACGAGCAGAAAGCGGACATTATAGAGATGGGAAGTGTTGGAATCCAGAAACACAAAATCATGGATGTGTTGTGCATGCAGTACGGTGGATATGACCAGGTTGGATGCACGACGAGGGACATCTATAACTTCTGCCATCGCTACAAGCAGGAAACAGTCGCTGCTGGTGATGCTCAGACGGTGATCCGTCACATGATGGCGCGGCAAGAGAGAGACCCAGATTATTTCTTCAAATACTTGGTTGATAAAGATGGGCATCTGAAGGGATTGTTCTGGTCCAATACTCAATCTCGCCTTGACTATGAGGCTTTCGGCGATGTTGTGGTTTTTGATAGCACATACAGGACCAATAAGTACAATTTGCCGTTTGTGCCGTTTGTCGGGTTGAATCACCACCGCAGCACAGTTATCTTTGGATGCGGGATCATTTCTCATGAAACTAACGAGGCGTACGAGTGGATGTTGCGGATATTTTCTGAATCCATGGCGCAGAAGCATCCGATATCTGTAATCACTGATGGGGATCTTGCCATGCAGAGAGCGATCAGGGTGGTGTGGCCTGACTCATACCACAGGCTGTGTGTATGGCACATTCAACAGAACATCGTACGCCATCTGCATGATGACGAGGTTAGGGAAGAATTTAGATCTTTCATATATGACTCGTCTTGTATTGAAGAGCATGAGAGAAAATGGATAGAGTTCTTACAAAGGAATGAAGTGACAAGTGAGGAGTCGTGGTTGCATCAGATGTATCAGATGAGGAAGTTGTGGTGTGCTCCATACCTGGTGGGGCACTGTTTCTTAGGATTGAGCAGCAATCAGCGGAGTGAGAGCCTAAACTCCGTGCTACATACACATCTTGAGGGTAAGATGACATTGTTTGATATGCTAGAGCACTATGAGCGTTGCCTTTCGGGACGACGCTTGAATGAGGCGATCCTAGACATCGTGGCCTTGCAGTCCGTTCCATTTACAGACGCGGATGCTTCAAGTCTTGAGAAACATGCTGCCCGAGTTTTCACTCCTTGTATGTTTGAGTTGGTCAGATGGAGCATAAATGCCGTCAGCAAATATGTTATCAGCGAGATACTAGATGCATGGGAGTTGAATACATATGTTGTGGCTAAGATCGATAGAAGAGAGAAGAAGTTCGAAGTGCGTTGTGAGCTGAAGGAAGGTTCTCTGTACAGGATCAGTTGCTCTTGTCGTAAGCTGGAGTGCTTGGGAACACCATGCTCTCACATATTCTACATCTTGGGAATACGTCAAGTGGAACTGCTGCCTGGGTGTTGTGTTCCCATGAGGTGGACGATGAGTGCAAAGTCTGCATTCCCTCCCACCAGAAAGAGCGAGATGTATGACTATTCGGAAAGCCTTGTGAGGTACCGTGAGTTGCGGAATTTGAGTCACGCGGCATGTTTCCGGGCATGTCAATCCAGTGAGAAGTATCAGCGTCTGAAGATGGTTCTGAATGGACAAGATGGCAGCAAGGAATCAAGCCGTGGTCAGGAGGAATGCATTAGGTTTGGTCCGGTGCTGCCACAGACGACGGAAATTGATTATGGAGATTTGGAAAAGGTTCTGGACCCAATGCATGTGCAAGGCCGAGGTGCACCGAAGAAAAGGTTGCAGGCAAAGATGAAGAAGCAAAGATCAAAGAGGAAATGGGGCTACTGTGGGGTGATAGGTCATGATCGGCGTAATTGCACTAAACTGCAAGAGGTGTCAAATATGTCCATTTTTAATTTTTGCATCTGCTTTACTCATTAATATAGTGCACTAATTATATTTGATGCTCTATAGGAAATGATGGCAGCAAACTGTTAGCTACAGCTATCTCTGCAAGGGGTTTCATGGTAGGAAATTGTTGCCCTTGTGGTCCATTTTTCAAGTATTAATTTCTGCAAGTATTTCATTTTCCACGATCTTGCCGATCCGTCCCCTACGATGCCTCAACCTCCTCGTAGCCCTGCACATGTAAGCAACAGAGTGCATTTTTGTGATTGTTTTCCTTCTTCAGTTGATAATTTTGAAGCACCTGAATGAGTCTTTTTTCTTTGCTGGTCGTTAGTATACTATAGCATGTTCAGTACGAGAACGTATCAAGTGCTATGGTTGAACTCGTGCTACGAATGCTCCGAGCGATTCTGAGCCACTGGATGAAAAGCTGATGGACATGATGTTATCATTAGGTGGTCGCCGGTACATTTTACAAAAAGGACCTTGTAAAACCATTTTAGGTGGCCGCCTGGAGTAGATTATATTTGTTGTGTTTTTCTGCTGGTTCACTTTGTTGGTCTCAAAATGAAACTCCACTTTTGATGCCCAACTGAAATTTCTGAAAGCATTACTAGTCATTATCTTGTTCATGATTTATTTTCTTGTTGCAAATCCACACTCTAGCCATGATCTAGCATGCAAATCTTAAGTAGTATCGTTCACAAGGCCTTTAGCATAAATTAAACTTTATCCAACTAGATAATTTTGTTGACCTTTTGTCTTGGATATGCACCTGAAAATAGTTGATGTTCCTATTTTTTTCAGGTATTCTTGTCTGCATGTTCAGCTGCAAGCTCATCTATAGAGAAAATAAATTGTTGTACAAGCTAGTGTTGAAGTTGCATCCACTTTTTCCTTGTTCTGCAGCCCAAGGTATCTTCAGATGATGATTGGAGCTGGATGGCGCTCAAGCTATTGCGTAAGCTAGGATATACTGGAATTTGAAAGTTCTGTGTTGTAATGCATCTCTTCTAGTAAAGCGGTTGATTTATGTTTGGACATAAAAAAGGGAGATACAAGAGTTGTAGAACAAAGCTATCCTTATAAAATACTCCGTCCGTCCCATAATGTAAGACGTTTTTTGACACTACAGTAGAGTCAAAAAACGCCTTACATTATAGGACAGAGGGAGTATATTATATCAGATGTATGTACACAATGTTTAAGTCAGCCTGTGCATGTGACAGTGGTGAACAGAAATTTATATATGATCCTATCAAATTTTCTAGAGTTTTTACAGTACATATCCTAATTTGATAATCAGCCTAACTACTTTAGTACAACTTCTGCAAGACAATTGTAGCCTATACACTAATTTAACTCGAAACCGCGCTTCGTTTGGTTGGCGCAGATGTGTTCCCGTTTTCCAATCAGCTCCGATCTGGGCGTCTTCAGTTTCGTTAAGTCCTGTATCGGAAACCATGGCTATGAAAGACATTGCGAGCGAAACAAATACAACCTTACGGTTTTGGAATGCATTGGAGTCAGAAGCCGTGGCTTTTCTGCGAACCAAGCGTTGTTACTACATCTTAAAGCCTTAATGCAAGTTGTCCAGACAATATGATACTTGATATCTACTCCCTCTATAAACTAATATAAGAGTGTTTAGATCACTAAAATAGCAATCTAAACGCTCTTCTATTAGTTTACGGAGGGAGTAATTATTAACACTGCCATACAAAAGCATCTCTTAATTCTGTCATATAAATGTGCAGACCATGGAAATATCTTTCCTTTACACAGAATAGCCGTATCACAGATTCTTTGGTTCTCAATAAGCTAAAGCATCAGAAATAACCAAACTGTTGCGTGAAATAACACTGGTTTGGACTAGTGCAGCATATGCAATAAAAAATAGTAAAAGCCACAATTTAGTATGTGGCATCTAAAAATTGAGCAACAACTCAAAGTTGAAAGCCTATTATTGTAAACATAGTCTCACAATTGTCACTTGAATGAAGTGATTGCTGGATGGAAAATGATATAAACACTACTTCAGACAATAATTCAGCTCCAAAGCTTGAAATTGTAGAAAAAACAAAAGCCTACTGAAGAGGCTCGTCACTGCTGCCGAAATCCAATGCTTTCCTCGAATTGTTATCTGCAAGTTTCTTTCTTTTGGGCGATGAGCCATATTCGCCCATGTCCCTCTTGCCGATATCCTTGTACCCACACGAATATATGTCTTCCTCACACATGTCCTGTCCAAAAGCATACCAAAGTTATTTAGATTAACATGCAAATGATGTGGCCATTTTTTGTATAATAAGTGAACTTGGCAATATAACCAACCTGTTCAGACATGTCATCGTCACTATCATATGAGACTTGTGCATCATCTGAGGTTGCAAAATTCTTGACAATGTACAAATGACATTTTTTTAGCTCTTCTAAAGCATGCAACATTTCATCTACATCATGTTGGCCTGAAATCTGTACCATTCCTTCTGGTGGTACACACCCAGGCTTGATGTAGTACAAATCTGCTTTCCCTTTGTACCCTTGGCAACACAAATTTTTCTCCATTAGCTGCCAGTCCACCTTGCCGGGTTCAACTATTGTCGTCATACCAGGTCTCCCGTTGTGATACGCGTGAGGAACATGAGAAAGTTCATAGTCCACATGAACAATAAATTGCATTACGACTACCTACATATGACTAGTTGACATCAGTTTTTGCACAATATCAAATTGTTCATACATAGGATGTGCCTACCATTGGTAAAACATACTTACTGGGCCACGTGGTGTTGAGACAGATTGTCCGGTGGTGAGATGTCATGTTTTGCCTGCGGAGGTGCTGACGAGACAGATTGCTCCGGTGTACGGATGTCTCGTTGTGCTTGTGGAGGCGGTGATGAGACAGATTGCTCCGGTGTACGGATGTCTCGTTGTGCCTGTCGAGATGCTGATGAGATAGATTCCTTCGGTCTAGGGATGTCTCGTTGTGCCTGTAGAGGTGCTGATGAGATAGATTGCTCCTGCGGATAATTTAATGAATAATAGGTACATAATGAAACGTACCTTCGTGCCTGTACTAGCAAGGTCTTGCATCATACTCCCATCCATGAGGATGTCCTCCATCTTGGCCTTGTAATCTAGATCACTACGGTCTTGTTGTAACTTTCGCTCCATATCCGCACGAGCTTGCATTGTATTGACGTCCATCTTACCACGCTCGAGCTATACAACGCGGTCCTGCATCATATTCCCTTCCAAGCGGATCTGATCCATCTTGGCCTTGTGATCCATGTCCTTACGCTCTTGCCGCAAGATAAGATCCCTGTTCGCACGCGCCTATATGATATTGAATTCCATCTTGCCACGCTCGAGCTGTATAGTGCGGTCCAGGTCCTTCCGCTCCTTCTTCAACTTTAGGTCCATATCATCATGGAAATGCTTCAACCTCTGATCCACGGCTGCACGCTCCGCCGTCATCATCTGTTCCATGGCTGCACGCTCCTCCTTCCTCATGCGGTCCACGGTTGCACGCTCCAGTTTCAGATTGTTGTCCATCACCTCTCGCTCTTGCTGCATATTCTTGTCCATCTCTTGACGCATTTGATGCACGTACTTGTCATCATCCATGGTCCCTACAGCAGTCTGACATAACAATGCTAGTTACAATATGTATGGAAATTGGAATACCTATTAATTAAATCCAATTACTAACTCCCATACTGCTATGTGCCACTAGGCGTACGAGCACGCAATTTAGAGAAAGTAGTAGATTTCTGATTTATAGTACAGTGCATGCTATGTGCCACTAGAAGGATCCGAAGATCGGCCGCCGCGGCACCATCCGCGTCCACCGTATTAATTGAATCGCATTACTACTAAGAGGGAAGGAAACATCATAGGTGTACATACGGTTTGGTTGTGGGGCACCGGTCGCCAGACGCGGAGGAGAGGACGTCGCCGGCTGACGAGGAGGAGAGGACGTCGCCGGACGTGGAGGAGAGGGCGCCGCCGCCTGATGAACTGCTCCCGATGGGATTTGCCTCTATGGCTAGGTTTACGTACGTGTGAACGTGGCTGGTAAGTCGGGCTGGTAAGTACTATATGGGCAATTATATTACGTATCTGGATTGGGCTCGTAAGTACTATATGGGCTTTTGTGCTCACGTGGATCAAATATCGTACGTGCATGTGCTCTTGATTCAGAAGAAATCAATTAAGCAGGGATGACATGGGCAAGTATCTTGGTGCATCAGCAGTAAGACACATAGGTATTAACGATCCAGCGACACTCGAAGCCTTGGCGTGCAGAGAAGCTCTTTCCCTTCCCCTCGACCTCTCACTATCTCATGTGTTGGTAGCCTCAGATTGCAAGGAGGTTGTCGCGGACATACACAAGGGCACGAGCGGCCTTTACGCGAGCATTGTTTAAGAGATCATCCCCCAAGGTTTGCAGTTTCCAGCATGCTCCTTCATCTTCGAAGGGCGCGAGACAAACTTTGAGGTGCACAGCCTCGCCAAACACACTTTGGGACTCTCTCCGGGATGCCATCTCTGGCTATTTAATACCCCGGATTTATCTTGTATTCCTATGTATTTGGATATTGATCAATAAATGAGAGTGTGTATGGACTAAAAAAAGAAGAAATCAATTAAGCAGCCTGCTTGTGTGCTTCCATGTGTATGTGTAGTTGCCGACGAGTTAATCTAGCGTTCTAAATCCAACATTGGTATCTAGAGCCTCGACGATCTACGATCAATGATGGGGGACAGCGATCAGGAGTCGGTCAAGTCCGGCGACAGTACAAGAATGGCAACAAGGTGAAGAAGGGCGGCAAGTCAGCTACCAGTGGTGGAGGATGGGCGGTGCCAACGTACTGGTGCATCACAACATCCTCATCCAGTACCCGATGCTTATCGACGCCAACTACAGCATGCGAAGGATTGTTCGGAGCCTAAGAAGCGGGAGATCAAGAAAAATTTGGCGAAGCAGGAAGACGAGAACGTGTCATGGTGTTGGCTCGAGAGTGATGATGATTCGTGGTCATGGCATGCTAGATTTGGACACGTTAACTTGTACGCCTTGAGGAAGATGTCGAAGATGGACATGGTATCTGAGATGCCATTTATCGACCATGTTGATCGAGTATGTGACGGGTTCTTGGTTGGAAAACAACACCGTAGGCCGTTCCCTGCTCAGTCTACCTATCGTGCAAGTGATGCAATCGAGCAGCTCCATGGTGATCTATGTGGCCCTATCACCCCAGCATATCACAGAGAAAACAAGTACTTCTTCCTTGTGGTAGATGACTACTCGAGATACATCTCCTACGATCTAAAGATGGCGCGTTTGAAGCGTTCAAGAAGCTGAAGGTTCGCACTCGGACAGATCGCGGTGAAAAGTTTACGTCGATGAGTATCCGGATGACCCATTGTACTAGACGTAAAGAGCCATGGTCGTGGTACTACCTGTAGCGGATGACCCGCAACTACCAGTCGGACCGCCACTACAACAAAATTGACATACTGTGACAAAAATCCTCGTGACGATGGTGGACAATGTCACATAAATTCCTAATGTATGATGTTGTCATAGGTGGCGTCATCAATTACTGCAAATCGGTGACGATAAGCGTCACCGAATTGCCTCGACCTTTCAGCACACCTGGCTCCCAATTTTTGTGACATCTTCGTAATTTCCATGACGAGCCCGCTAGAGTCACCGAGTACTATGAATGTGTGAAGATCATTTTTGTCATGTTACGTATAGTAGTCAGACCCACCATAGCTAGTTCTTGGGTTATTGAGTGATTGGGTCCATGCGTCAGTGTTGGCAGTGAGATTGCCATAGTTTTTTCAAAGGCTAGCGAGCGTTGTAATTTTTCTTGATATAATATAAATAGGCAATGGCCATGGAAATACTAATAATCATTATTATTTATAAAGGTAAAACTTATTTTTTTCTTTCTAATATAAATAGGTAGTGGTTGGGCTAAAAACTCAAAGTGAGCGTCCGTGAGCTGATGTTGTTTATCTTGAATATAAAAATGAAAATAGGAGCCAATTTGGGCTAAAAACTCAAAGTGAGCGTCCGTGAGCTGACCTTGTTTATCTTGAATATAAAAATGAAAATAGGAGCCAAGAGGAAATGAGTGAACATTACTTTCATGTTGAATAATATAATAAATAGTTAGTGCGTATGCAAAAAAACTTTCAATGGCGCACCCGTGAGCTAATGTTGTTACATTTCTATCTCAAAAGTTAAAAAGGAAATATGAGAGTTGATTGGATTTTTTTAATTCTTATCACCCACCTTTTAAAACGATGGCACGCTAAGAATTCACAACCACAGAGAAAAAACAAAACAAAAATCAGCTTCGTGCGTGGGTCGGCCCATTTGGCGCTAGGTCTCACGCCACGTCGTGTGCCTCCATATAAAACACTAGCCCAAAAAAATCCCCAAATACACCTGTACATTAGCACCTAACTCAAATCTCATCTCACCGGCGGCGCCTGCAAATCACTCGCCACCAGTCGTGCCACCCGAATTCGCTCCCCGTCGCTGCCCTCTAGTCTGCCGCCCCACCCTCTATGTCCGGTTCCCCATCCCCAGTCACCACTACACCGATGCCGACCTGCCCCATTTGCTGCCTGGTCCGACCTCCATGCTGCCTCCACCGTCATAGGCTTGTTGACCATCACCAACTCCATCTCCGACGCCTTCACCAGTTTCGTTTCTCACCTCGTGCCTCACCAAGATCTGGACGCTGCCTCACTACCCCTTCCTCACCCACTACTTGAGATGTATATGGTGATTTAGAAGATTGGTTTCGTCCAGCGACCAACAAGACGGCGGCGGCGGGAGACACCAAGTTTGGGAGAGGCAAGCCGATGATGCAGATAGGCTAGGGAATGAGTCGAAAACTCTACAAGTAACTCGGCTACAGCACCATTAGATCTGTTCCCCTTCCAACTACTTGAGGGTAATATTTCGCTGCTTCATTTTTCTTCCATAATTTCCTGATGTAAGATTTGTGATCTGGAAATTTGATTCTTCTAACCACCTATTTGAAATCACCTTTTTCTAGTTCTAGTTCATCTAGATCAGGAGTAAGATCAATGTCCTTTGATCTTATCTAAGGTTTATACTTATATGTTGTTGACTGTCTCTAAATTTCTACAATGAATGATTTCAACTCAAGTTTCCCCTTTAAGCTGCAAGATTATGCAATCTCCAGCATGCTCAAGAACATCTAATATGTGACTAGACTCTACATTCAGAGTATTAACAGTGAAGTTGTACTAATAGCCTTTTATCAGTTACTATGCACAAGAAGTCAATATTCTGTGATAACAGTTAACAAGGTAAAGATATGTCGAGGGCTCGTATCATGGGACATATCGTAGTTGCTAGATGCTGAAAAATATATATACTAAAAGGTCCATTCAGATGCTAATACTGCTCAGTGAAAGAGAAATGATTATGTTCTTCTGTAATATTTTTATCCATGTGAACACTTGTCAGTATATTGCTTCTCTTCTGTTTTTCCCCTATAACGAAGGCGCATTAATCGACTGCTCACTGTAGGTAGCAGGACTGGGTTTGCAATATCAAGATAATCGTATTGACCTTGCTATGTTGGTAAAGTTTGAAGCTTAATCTTTTTCTACTTGCTTGTTGCTTCTCCACTTTTTTTTTTCCTTTCAGTCCAGTACTTGACAATTCCTTTCGTGGTTGTCTATGCCTGGATTTAATCTCACCGTGCCCTTCCTTTGTGCATAACTTGTATTTTTATTGTTATATTTAGATCGAGAAAGCATCGTACAACTGCAGTGCAAGTACACAATTAGTTGTAGTTGCTGGGGAAGGTGAGTAAGCACACAACTGACTAAAATAGTGTAGACAGTACTGACAGTGGTTGCTTATGGAACTTAGTTTTACATGAGATGATGAACAACCAAATTCATAGCATGTCCAAATCATTTCAGAACGAGAAAATGCACAGTTAATAGGAATAAGGTGGCCTGTAGTGGTTGGGTGATTACCTGTAGATATTGCATTATTCGAATGGATGAATGGATGTCACTCTTTACAAAAGAAACATTTTGGTGTTTTGGTCTGCGGTTTTTTAGTACATTACTGATATGTTTTCTTAGTGATGTGCCGATCTAAACTTTTGTAGTAACCAAAGCGTCAAACAACTATACTTATGCAACTAATTATGAAATACGTTCAGTAGATTACTATAATTCATTGTCATACGCCACCCTAGTGGACTCACTAGTCATTCACATGCTACTTAAAAGTGCAGCATGGGTCCATGTAAATTATTTTGACTGACAACTTTTTATTCTAGTTTGTGTCTTCTTGTTTTGCCAAACTAATATACCATTTTATTGTCCCATCTGCATACCCGCAAATCTAGTTAATAATGTACACAGATCCATAATTTGATAGATCGTATGCTTCTTAGTGGTACTTTTATATGTTTTTATCTTATGTTTTCATCTCATTAAGATGCAACACGATGTTGTGTTTCCTCAATTTATAGGCATCGGGGGGAGTTAGCCATGAGACTTGAAGCACATGACAGCATTTGAAGAGATTCAAAGGAAGCATCAAGAAGGATTGGAAGCTGTGAAGAAGAGCCAACAAGAGAAGAATGAAGCTTGGAGAAAGAAGCAACATGATATTGGTTTTTCTCTTAAGGGCTCGAGCAACTCAGCAAGAATCCATCGTCTTGTCTATTGTCGTGTCAAACTTGAGTCAATGTTATTTATTATTGTCATTTCCATTTGGAGGATGATTTGGCTAAGAGTTTGAATATATAATATGATTTGTCTCCCATTTCAATTTATAATGTGATTTGGCTCATAACTTATTTATATAATGTGATGTGAATTAAATACTTTGATATGCATTTGCAATATAGTGGAACTCATATTTCATTGCAAATTATTCAAAATATAGTAAACATATTTTGATGATATCATCTTCATCAATAATGAAAGTAGTGATGCTAGTAGTAGGGTAATCTGTGCGGGTGTTGACATGGCATAAAGTCACTGACGTTGCTCCATCATTAAATATTGTACAATATGGCATCTTTGCTCCTAACTTGTGACATCAATCCATCGTCATGGAAATAGCAAGTTGGTGACGTTCTCGAAAACATCACCAAAGGTCCCATTTTCAATGACATTGTTTTGCACGCGCCGTCACCAGGAGTAATCTGTGACGGGGATTGCATGACGATGCTTGTGACGCCCATACAATGTCACTCGGGTGTAATTTGTGACGTTATTAGTTGTTCGATGACATTTGTTGGCTCGTCACAGTAGGCCTAATCTCTTGTAGTGCACCGAGTTGCCCACCCATGTGAAAGTAGTTTTGGGTTTGGACTACCCATAGTGGTGATAGCCAGTTGTTGTCATGATAATCGGTCTTACTCGTTGGGGGCAACTCATGGTGTTACCATTTCCGAATGACCCATTGTGCAAAAAGGGATCCAAGTTCACTGCTAGCAGCTAGTTTCCGCCTTCACTGCTCATTCACTGCTCAGGAGTACATGTAGGGTGTGTTTGGTTGAGGAGCCAAGTTCACTGCTAGCAGCCTGTATCCGCCCTCACTGCTCATTCACTGCTCAGGAGTACATGTAGGGTGTGTTTGGTAGAGGAGCCAAGTTCACTGCTAGCAGCCAGTTTCCGCCTTCACTGCTCATTCACTGCTACGCAGCAGCCGCACCGGTCATTCCTTGCTCTCCCGCCGTCCTGCTGCAGGTCACCTTGCTGCTGCAAGTGGCCACCCCTACTAGGTCGCCGCCAATTGTCACCCCTGCCAGTCCCCCACCCTGCTGCCAGTCCCCATCCTCTGCTAGGTCGCCGCCAAGACCCCGATGCGTGCCACGACGGAGGAGAGACAATGGGGACGAGAGGGATTGCGATGCCAGAGAGGGAGCGGGGAGGGGCACAGATCAAGATCGGGGGGCGATGCGTAAGGGGACAGGGTTGGGTGCGTGCGAGGGGCTCGTTCCATGTCGTCCGGCCGAATCAGAGGTATCCCTCGGTTCCGCATATAGAGCGAATATTCTATTTTTTGGGATTGGTGGGTTCCGGTCCATTCGCCTAACTAAACATGGGAATGGGCTATAGGAACTGAACGAACCCATCGTTGGTAGGAGCCAGAGCCCTACCGGGTCTGGGGCGTAGGTGGTATGGGAAGGAGGGACGCGGGCGTGGGCTGGAGCTCGGCAGCCGGCGAATACCCCTAGTGGATGACCCACAAATACCGATATAGTGAGTAGTAGTGCTTGCACGTCAATGCTACTTTGTTGTTTTTATTTTGTGAAAAGGGCTACTTCTATTGTTACTAGTGGGACCGCCCATCCATGGGCCCTTCTAAAAAAAGAAGCAGACGTGCCAACAGAATTGGATTAACACTTATCACGTGCGTATCAATCGGCCCTTCCAAACTCACCTCCCACCTCCCGCACTATCTGCAACAACCTCCTATCCAACTGGCCTAGCCGGCTTGATCGCCATTTTCCACTCATACTCCATGCGCCGCACACGCGATCTTCTCCTCCAAAGCCAGTCCCATCGAACGCCGACGTCCTCACCCACGAGAGCGGAGCCGCCGGCAACCGCCCATCTGGCCTGCGGAATACGGCGTCGCTACTTGTTCTTCATCGACACTTCGTATTTAAGGTCAGAATGCCGGCTCTTGTCATCTAAACAGGCTCGTACATGATTATGTTGGAACGTGCATTTATTTGGCGCCATGGGTACCGCCCGCAGCTACATGAATTAGGTGGACAATCAAAATTGGAGCGCCCAGCAACTGTCGTACATCCACAGGAACGCCGCTGCCGCCGTCAGGATCACCTAGGGGATCACCGGCGCGATCGGAGCCGCCAGGCACACCCAGGGGATCCGAGCCGGTGTCAACCACCTATCTGGCCTGTGTGATACGACGGTACTGCTTCCTCTTCATCCACCCATCAGCATCACGGTGAGAACGCCTGATATTTTTACACCCTTTAGTCAACAAGTGAGGTCAACTTAATCCAAAACTGTATACAAATATCAAACGGCATAATGATTCAATACATACCAGGTATTATATTCACATGAACGACAGTAGAGAAAATTGATTCAGTCTGTCTTTGTGCATATTTTGCAGGAATGGCTAGTTCTTCCAGTAGTTATGCTGACACAGAATTGCCACTACCATACGTAACCAATCAGGTATGTTAATCCCAGTTAGGTTAAAATCTTTGAAAACACGTAGTTATTTTACCAATAACACATATTTCAGGATTTTTTGGAAGAACTCAGTGTGAAACATGCAAATATGAGGTTATCGTGCTCACCTTCAAGGATTGCGCACATGATCGACAGATTAGATCCCGACCACCAAAAGGCCATCTGCACTAAAACTGGTCTTGGAGGGCTAACGCAAATGAAGTCAGTGCTTCTCCGACGTATTACGTTGGTGCTTCTAGCCAAGCGCTACATCAGAAAAAAGCCGAGTATTCACATTGCTGGTAAGGACACTCCTATAACTCCAACAGATGTGTATGAATTAATGGACCTTCTGATAGAGTGGGAAGATATATATATGGAAATGGGAAAACCAATAGATGTAAACCTGTTAAGCATTTATCAAACTGACGGAAGACTTAAGCTGAGTGACCTTGAGAAGAAAATTAAAGCCTCCAAAACTCCAGACGATCATTTCATCAGGCTGTTTGTTTTGTATGCTATTGGCACTATGTTAGCACCCACGGTACAGGATTATGTCGACGCCAAATATTTCGTCCTTGTACAAGACGTCGCAAGAATTCCCTATTTTAACTGGGGATGTTTCAAACTTAACCATCTGTTGACATCCATCAATACTTTTAACTATGTGGACCAAGTGAATCTACAAGGAAATCTAGCTTTGCTCCAAGTAAGTGCTACAACACTAGTTGTCATTCTACTATTATTCATATGATGCATATATCTCTATCATTGTTGAACTAATGTTTCCTACAGTTTTGGTATTGGGAACACATCCGTGTTGGCTCGCTTATGTATTCTCGTATACCTCGTCTGCTGATGGCACGGTGGGATGAAGCCACAGTTAAAATAAGACACGATGCCTACTTGAAAGGAGGCCTGTATAATGGATTGGTACCTTTCTAGACTTGACTTCTTTATTTACCATATTTATTTGTTAGTACTGATTCTTTATATCTTATCAAAGGTTATCATGAAGATCGGCAATCTAGAGCCGACCAACATTACAAATGACCAGCATACCAACAAAGATACACATGCGCATGAAGATGCTAGCTATCGACCACAACCACGAGGTCAAACTATGAGTAGCCAACAAGTAAGTTGCTCCAAGACACATCCTTTTAAATAACACAACAAAGGTCACACCTAACCATACTTATTTTTCTTCTAACAAAACGAGTTGACATTTCTTTTATGCAGATGGACATGATACTTCAAACCCAGAACGATCTATTTGCAGAACAAGAGAAAAAGTTGGTCAAACAAGTAGTAGAAATAGAGCACAAATTAGATAAAAGAATAATCACCGTGACCGAGGACGTGATAAACATAAGGGGTAAAATTGCCACTCAAGCTAGGTTGTCCAAGCTGGAGGACGAAGTTGGAGACCTCAAAAGGGAAGTTGGAGACCTCAAAAGGGAACTCCAGGTAAGTGATACTACAACATCAATTTTACCCATAACTTCCTATATTTTCATTCAATGCATTTCATGTTACAGGAATTAAGATCCCTAGGTGAAACAAACAAACAATCAACGAACAGGAATGCATACGTACAGGTGATAACTATGGCCCATCATCTTGCTAACATGAGCTAATTTCTGTTCATTGACCAACTTCTAATTTTAGGAACAAGAGCAACCAAGCAATGACAAGTTTTCATCAACTCCTGTGTTTGACGCATGGAAAGCACGGACTTCTGCTGGTACACCTAGTGCAAAACCTGTGGTGCAAAACAAGGAGTTGGACCAAGACATCCCACCACGGAAGCCTGTATTCAACAATGCTTACATATTGACAGATGAAGACTATGAGGCTGAACTTTTCATCTGAGGGAGTCACGACCTTGTTGAGCTAGTTCACATCGAAGACATTGTGCTAACAGTTCATCAACTCAAGCCAAATGTTAGCAAACTATTCTTCGTCGATGACATAAGGCCCGTATACTGCAATCTACATCAAGTATTCTAAATTGTGCCATATTACATGACTACAAATTTTGTAGGTTATTAATGCATATGCACACATTAGCAATGTTGCAACTGATGCTACATCATTCATTTCGACCATAGAAAGCAGAAGATTGCTAGGCGAATTTGGGGGTATTCCAATGGGATGCAAAAGCCCACATATTGCTAATGTAGCAACGAAATTTGTAGGACGCAAAATAGTATGCATGTTTCCTGACTTATTTAATTGTATATCTTGATTTTCCCTAAATTGAGTCCGCTTTAATTTTCTGCTAGGTACGTGTCCCAATGAATGTGCACAACATGCACTGGTTATTACTCATGTTTAATTTAGATAAAGAAGAGATCCAGGTCCTAAACTCCATCCAAGCATATCGTGACATTGCGAAGAAAACTGCACTGGTAAGCTTGCTCTCTTGCTTCCTCTTACCTCATGTGACACTTTTTGAAAAGCACTGACGCAATCCCTTGAATTACTCCTCATACACCAGGTGGAGTCCATTCAGGCGTGTATCAACGAAGCGGTCGAGGATGGCTTGGTAACACCGCCTAAACCCATCAATATTACCCAGTGGAAAACCACTTGCTATACTAACATACCACAACAGACGGATGGGTACGTATAGGCAGCAACATGATTCCTCACCTACATTACAATACTTGACTTCAACTTTACATCACAGTTACTCATGTGGGGCGTACACACTCAAATACATGTTGACATGGGACGGAGACAAAATTACTGAGGATTTCACACAGGTCTGCCGAACAATAAATTACATTTGCAATCATGCACTACCTATGCTTCACCGCTATCCTAACCTATGCGTCGCTATCTAATTCAGGCAGAAATACATATTTTCAGCTGGCAAATATGTTCAAGCCTGCTGCGGTCGGATTGCAACAAGCTTCGGAAAAAATCATACAAGAATCCTATAGAGGTAAGTTCTACACAACTAGCATTTCATGTCATGTAGTTCCTACCTTTCATGATTGCATGTAACGCACCACTATTTCCTCTATAGAAGGATGAGTATGAAGCCAGCTTTCCAGAGGAACGAAAAGGTGCAGACGATGACGTCACGATTGTCAGCAACCCTGATGTTACAAACAAACCAGACACATTCGGTGCCCCAAAGCGTAAACGTGGACGCGCCCGAGGAAGAATGCCCCTCCTAGTAATCCAGTAAAACAACAATTTGACACAGAGACTATCGCTAAACAAGTGGAGTCGAAAAGACGCAAGCGCAAACCATCAAACGTCGTGTCCAGCCCATTCGTACAGCCATGAATGGGCTACACGGAGAGGCACTTCAAGGGAAGATCATAATGATTGATCTTCATAGCATGTTCTTTGAATTAAAGACTACACTTATGTTCTAATGTTTTTGCATATTATTTGTATGATTATGTACATCCAAATGCTTGACTTTTCATTGGTTCTTTTTAGAAAAAACCCAGCTAATGAGCTGCAAGTTCCACTTCTATCGCTTGCACCATCTGATCCATACCTTTCTGCATCGGAGTAACCTTACATCTAAAACACTACCATAAGTGACTACTTACAAACTCATGCTCCCCATTCTAACGGCGCCATACACTGCGTAAGTATACAGTTCTGGTTTAAGTGGATGATGATTATGGCTGAGGCAGGGTAATTAAGGAAGAAAAGTCATAGCATATAAAACACATGAGCAATGTAAATATCATGGTTACACTACTATTTCTCACATCACGAGTTGAGTGGGAGATTATTACCTCGCCAGCAAAAAGAATAGAATCAATAATGCAGCTAGCTCGATGGATTACTTCAGTCGACTCCACAAGAAAAATTTTAGGCTGCAGCACCAGCAGTCAATGAACACACAGAACCGCATTGTCAAATGTCAGTCTCTCCTGCAGAAAATAAGAAGGAATAGCATCAGGAACACCATGTACCATTTTTATACTGATATAGACATGTCGACAAGAGTTGGTACATTGCAGCTTGTGTTTTGCATCAAAACTAATGCGATACATGGAGCTAACGAATTTACAACTAATAAATCTAGGCCTAAGTCTCTTGGGTAACAATACTGAAACAGATGTCCTAGCTAGGTTTACTCTAATAGAGTTATGCTTACTAACTAGACAGCTAGGACGAGAATGAGAACCAGGCAACCAGCATAAGATCATCGAAGAACAAATAGATCCTAAACTTGCTCATTGGCAAAATAGGTTGTGCACGCGAACATGACAGAGAGGACTAAAATAGGGGAAATACTTCTTCTGTTCCATATTTGTCGACAATGATATGGCTGAGGCATGATAATGCACATGTAGCAACGCGTGCAAAGCGGGCAAGAAATTCATATGAAGTGGGCATTCTTCCAAATTGAGCCAATTCTAGTTTTCGAAGATATACTTTACATAACTACCGTCAATTTTCTACAGTGCCATACATTTCCTAAATATTCAGAACTATGTTTGAGGTGCGGGTCACGTATGTCTTGAGCTCCCGATTCACCTTCTCCTCATCCCACATGAACCCCTGGATGTTCTGCACGCACTCGAAGCAGCTCACCATCACTCCGCCGGAGTTGGCCATGATGTCCGGTATGATCAGCACGCCCTTCTTTGCTAGAATCTGCACCACGAACATGAACATTTCTTTGCTGTCAGTCAATGTGTGAATGTGTCAAAAATGCAGCTTAGTTTTGTGGCAAAATATTGGTGTTCTTGCCTTGTCGGCCTCGGGGTCTGTTGGGTGGTTAACATCCTCGATGATGTACTTTGCTTTGATGGCATCAACATTGTCCCTAGTAGAAGAAGAAAATCGAAAGGACTATTTATTAACAAAAATGTTTTCAGATACAGAAAAAAAATAGCAGCCAGGAGGATACTCTAACTGAACTTCAGAACATTAATCTGATAGAAGATAGGATGAAGTGAGCTGG
Source organism: Triticum aestivum (assembly GCF_018294505.1). Taxonomy (NCBI): domain Eukaryota; kingdom Viridiplantae; phylum Streptophyta; class Magnoliopsida; order Poales; family Poaceae; genus Triticum; species Triticum aestivum. Next base: position 30,619,284 of record NC_057812.1, read on the forward strand.
GACGAGGAAGAAGAAGATTACTTTTTTATGACTCCTCCCAAAGCTGCCGGGATGAGCACGTCGACTCTTCCGTGAGCAGCGAGGTCGGGTCGACGGCGTCGCCTTTTGTCGGAGCCCTTGATCCCGCGGTTCTCTGCCGAGTGCTTGATCAGCTTGGCTATGTCAATGCCATTGGAGTTCTTGACAACATCTATCTTTTTTCATACCTACGATCAGCAGCTATCACCTACGATAAATGCATGTATAAGAAACTGAGCCATCTTGTGAGTTGTTTATTCCCTTGTGTAAACACTGAGTTCACAAGTTCATCAGTTGTTTGGTCTGTTGCTGCAGTTAAGTAGCATGTATGAAGTGTAAAAGTTTGTCAGTAGCATGAGACTTGTAAACCAAACTGCAGCATGAATCACACATGGATCTACTCAGATTACAAACCAACATCAACCTCAACGATGTCATTCACTAGAAGAAATCACAGTCGTTTCTTTCAAATTTTTGCAGTCACCAACAACTTGATATTCACTTTCTCTGAATCTTACATTCACCAATACAGATTAGTCCCATTTTGAAGCTTCAGCATAGAGAACTATTGAAATCAGCAAGAGGGTCATCTAAAGTGAACAAGCTACATGGTGGTTATCCAATAGTGGATGAGCCGCTGTGGGAAAATGGCTATAGTCCAGTGCATAATCAGAATCAGAAGAACATGGCCTGAATCTCCTATTGTAACTGTTTTTCACAGCACGTAGGTTCTGAATCCATACTGACTTTGCAGAGAAAATGTAAACAAAATTGGTGTAAATGAATTTAATCCGGCGAGTTCCAAGTCAGCTCACTCATCCACTGGTCCTAATCACGTTTACCTAACCCACATAAGTAAATAAACAAAATGTCATGAACTCCCCGTGTCAAACCACGATGGAAACTAGCAATGGGGGGATGCGCTGACCTGAAGAGCCGACACTTGGGCGATGGACGCTGCCCCGATGAGCAAGACGGCTCGGCGCTACGGGAGGTTTGCTGGGTGGGAGTATTCCAGGCGGGGTCACAACCGGCGGGGGAGGACTGCCGCGGGGCCGGGATCCGGCTGCGGTGCCGTGCAGAGGGGCTCTTGACGGCGTAGATCCAGCGACGGGGGGCTGGCCACGCTGGACGGGGATCCAGCGACGAAGGGCAGGCGCGGGGTGGAGCACTTGGCGACGCACATCCGGCGGCGGAGGGCTCGCGCGGGGCGGGGCTCTTCGCGGGGCACATCCGGCGACGAAGGACTGTGACAGTCGACGGCGTGGAGACTGGCGGACGGCATGGTGGGGCACTTGGCGGGGAGAAACCGGCAGTCCACGGCGTGGCAAGCGGCGGACGCCGTGGTGAGAGGAGATGAGTGGATCGGGGATGAGACTGGATCGGGGGTTGAGACGAATGGACATATTGCGAGCGGAAATAAAGAAATGACGGATCTACCCTTTAAAATTCTAATTGGTCCCACTAAAATTATGTACTGGTCCCACGTTATATGTAATTTCCTGTAATTTTAGTTTTATAACTCCTCGTAACTCCTATTTTCCCACCGTTAGATTAGGCTGGATGGACAGTTCGTAAAATCGCCAATCACCTTAACAGTTGTAATTTTTTTTACCAGTTTTGAGGTATTTTGTTTGGTCACATGGTTGTAGCTACGTATATATTAAGTATAGCCAGCTCGATGAGTTGCTTCATTCAAAAAAAATATGTTGTGACAATAACATGTGAGATATTGGAGAAAACTGAAATCCAAGGTTGCCAATGGAGGGAGGTGTTAACCCCTCATGATATATGCTTGAGGACATTTTCGCCAAGTTGACTCCTTTGTATATGCAGCTGTGATGATTTCGTGGTGGATTGCTAAAGCCATCAATATCAACTTATGCTTCGGTCACAATGTATGAACCCTACTTGCAGTTGCTATTATTCTCGCCTCCATGACACATGTGTGGTCAAACGATGCCGATGAGCCTCTGCAAGAACCTGTTAATGTCGTCCCCCTACGACTCATCGTTAGCTGAGATGTCTTTGTACCATTTTTGCTGACATGCACCTAAAGCTGGAAGCAAACACAAAGCCCTATGGTGATCGAAATACTTTGAAAAGAAGTGGGACACAGATACGACCACTTAGGTGGATTAGTGTCTAGAATCTATATGCGAGGGGATAATAATGGAGTTTCTCTCTTATATCTCAGAGCCGATAATATTATTTTGTGAGCTTCTTGAATGGATATGGAATCAAGTACCAGATGCGAGGCCAAAGAAGATAGTTCTCCCTCTACAAAGAAATATAAGAGCGTTTATATTACTTCAAGGGAGTATTTTCGAAGGCCGTGGCACTTGGGGTTCAAAGATAATTACACTGTTCAAGCATTCGTCCGATTAATCAGCTAATGGACCAGTCAATCGCTACAGGTAGGATGGCCAAATTGAGTAACACCTATACATCGCGTTAACTTGCCAGTCCAATAAACTCACATCAAACCGATTAATCAGTTATCGGGTTGATTAATCGTTGTTGGCAAATTAACTTGTGAGGAAACAAATAAAAATTATTTTGCATGTAACCCCTCCCAGCACCCTCGCGCTCCTATATAGCTAGGGTTTGACCCTCCTCTCACCGACTACTGCTCCTCTCTTCCCGTCTAGACCTATATAACGACTAGCCAGGTCCTCGGCGATCTACCGTCGCTTCCCCTCATCCCCTGTGTGTCACCGCATCCTCTCCAACCTCTATGTGCCGCTACTTCCACTTGCTGTGACTCGCCACCTTTCGCAACCTCCATGTTTCAGACTCCCCACGGTGCTGCTACCATCCATTACCATTGCATCATGCAGACCATGCTGGGAAGAGCGGAAGACACATTCCCCTAGCCCAGCATCAGCCACCCGGATTAGGTGCCTGCCTCCACAGTACGAGGCGTCCACGCCAGCGTCCCCAGCCAGTCCCTATGGACCGGGGGACACAACCTAGTAGCTACCAACGACCATCGCCGAGAAAGCCCCAACACTAGTTCCCGACCTTGGTCGAGACCAGCTCAGACACCGCCACACCCGAGGCCACCGGCATCGCTCTGACCAACGGCATTGTAGCAACACGGGCACCAACTCGGACCGGCAACACAACGGAGTAGAAAGACAAAATGACACAAATGTGATGGCAAGCACCAACGCGGACGAGGTTGGCCCTCTGCTCGCGTGCCGTCCACGCCATCCACTACCACTGGCCAGATCAACGTTGCCCGACAGAAATAGCCCGCAACGAGTTACACCAACCGCAGGAGCCCCGGATCGCCGCGGCCAACCAAGGCCGCAACCCCATCCCCACCGCCGTCAGAGAAGCCCCAAGCCGCCCAATTGTATTTCCGGCTTCCCTAAAAGTGAAAATTACAAATGTTCTTAAAAATAAGTCAAAAGCACAATTGTGTTTCCGGCTTTTTTGGGCTTCTATGTTTTGTTTTTGGTTTTTGGCTCTTCATTTTTTTCTCTTTTTTGTCCGATCTCCGGTTTCCCACTGTTTTTTGGTGTTTTTGATTTCCCGCTTTTCCTATAAAAAAGTTCGTTCAAACTATGAACATGGGGTCTAGTTTCAAAAAGAAGATGTGAGTACTTTTTAAAAAATTATGAAGATATTTTTAATTCACAAATATAGAGAACATATTTACAAACGTGAAAGAAAATAAGGAAAATAAAAATAAAGAACTTGAAACATACGGATCACACTTACAATTTGTGTGTCGCATTCAAGACTCGAGAGTGAGCAAGCACACAGCCAGACGAGAAACAAAGTCTAGCCCACTTTGCTGTGATGAGTTTCCTTGATCTTAATTTCACTTCACTGACCAGATGTACATGCGATCATTTGTTCTCGTTACGGGCGTCCTACTTGGATCATAGTAATGGTTGACCAGTGGTTCATTATAGACTAAACTACGAGGTTTGGTCTCTGGCTCATGACCGTACGCATCGATCTGCTTGAATTTCAACTTACTACTTACCCAAGGTACGTGATATGCAACGGCAGCTGCCGGTTAACCGTGCACATTGGCCAGGAGCTTAATTAATTTCTTGGGCATGTAAATCTAGACGATAACAACTATTGTTGCCTTAGACCGTTACTGCTCACATCAGTATAGTGCCCTGCCGTATAACATGTATGATCCTTCATGCCCTTGCTGCATTATGGTCAACTGCTCATGCTTGTTACTGTTACTTCAGAAGTCATGAGTTGCACAATTCTGCAACATCACACTTACTGTGTGATTTATTTAACAAATGTTTTGGGGGTCGCTAACTCTGGCCTGTTATATATCTCTAGACCATTTGCTATATGCTTCTGTTCTGTTCTCTTGCCTTCCCATATTTTTTTTTCGGTTTTTCTTGCGGGTACTGCCTTCCCATTGTTGTAAGACCACGAGGTGTTGAACAAGATTTGATGCTTCAGTTTTGTGGTGCCTCCTTGAAGAGCTGAGACTTTAGCAGAAACTGAAAGAAGATGTGGACCATCCTCTTGATCTCCACTGGAGTGGTGCACACTTCACAAAAGTTTGACCGTAAAACACAATGGTGCCTACCAGAGTAACAATAGACCAATTCGTGCATGATGTATCCAGATTCACCATACCAAGCTCTTGGCATGTGACATCCAATGATTATGTACAAATATGCAGCACGGTGTAACATATTTTTAGAATGACCGTCAAGATGCGGGGAGGATTGGCATGAGCTGGATAGATGCACTTATAGCAGAATTGTCGCATTTTTCGCTTAATTCCTCGGATTGTCACTGACAAAGAAAGTGTGAGTAATTATTGGCCGGAATAAGGGCTTCAGATTGGCTGGAATAACGGCAAATGCGAGTTTGGGTCATCACCTGCCGTGCGTTGTTATATATATCTCGAGACCATTTGACATGTTGGTATTCGCTCGCCTTCTGCTAGTTGTCAGGCTACAAGGTGTCAAATTCTGCGCTGAACTTATAGTGTGTCACTTGAGGAGTTGAGAATTTAGAAGATAATGAAAGAAAATATGGACCATCTTCTGGGTTTACATTGGTGCACACTTGTAATTTTAGTGGTAAAACACACAGTTGCAAATGAGAGCAGCCACACACCGGTTTGGGCATGATGTATCTGAATGCAGTTTAGCAAGATGTTGGTCCGTTTTGTCAATTCCGGATGAGATTATAGCTTGCAGGGCAGCTAGGTTGGGGGTTCCAGTTGGTGCTAATGGCAAGGAGCTTGCCAACTCTATTCACGAAATAAAAAATGCATGGGTGTAATGGGTGGTAGTTATGTTGAAACAAACCTAAAGTTCAGATAAGCATTGAGGAAGATGATATTTATGGTGTGTTTCTTCCAAAAGTGAGCAACTTACGCGGTGACTTGGCCGAGGAGGAGGAAGGTGCTTTGGATGGTCAGAGACATCGTCGAAGACTCACTTCCATAGCAGTAACTAATATGAAGAACAAAAAAGAGCTTGTGCATTTATGGGTCGTTCATTTTCTCTGGTCATTCAACATAGGCAGGACGGTGGCGGCCGAACTACAAGTCCCCCCCCCCACCCCCCACCCCCAAGAGACCGCGGCCCCTCCTCTCTATTCGCCTGTCGCTCTGGTGATGGGAGTGGCGGGGACCCCAGTGCTTCGGCTCAGTGGTGGTACAGTTAGGGATTTGTAGGGGTTGGTATCCCAATGACGGTGGTGAGATGAAGTATGTGAAAGATGGTCTGTTCCCAGATCTGGTTCTCCGGGTCTGTCTTTATTTTTCCAGTAGGTTTGTCTAGGTGGCGTTCGCCTGCTCCTATGGCGCAGACAACATGGATGTGTGTTTCAATATGTCGGCT
>NC_057812.1:30625370-30640226 GCF_018294505.1 Triticum aestivum
CGAGGTTGCCAGTCTGGCCTTGTCGAGGAGATTGTGAGATTTGTGTTCTCCAGGTCTATCACGCTGGACCTTGGTTGTTCTACAGGCCCTCTTCGAAGTTTTTTTCTCTGGAGCGGGGATTTGCTATGCAGATTGTGACCGCCGGCGTCTTCTGGTCTAGATCGACGACTGTCGGCCGCTGCTTATACAAGATCCTAGATTTAAACAAATTTTCTCCACTCTGATGGAGGCCCAGAGGCGGTAACAAGTTTTGCTCATGGCACGCCGTCAGTGGAATCAGCGAGAACAGAACTTCGGCACTCACAAGGATTTAAATGGGTTTTTCAATTTCTATAATAGTGTTTTTGTAAGGGCTTGTGCTACTTAATATATACATTTGGCCTTTTTGCAAAAGAAAGAAAAAAGGGTTTGGGCATTTGAGTGCATGCTTTTGATCCTCCGCTTTGCATGCATGAATACATCTGAAGCCCAACTGTACAGAAATGTACAGCGATAGAGATTTGATGAACCATGAAAACGTTTTGGTTTGATCTATATGTTATGAAACAACCAGTCTCTTCTCTACAGCCTCATTGCCTCTTGAATTCTATGCGATTATTAGATGCCTGTTATAGCTTTCATGCTGTAAAAACATTGCTGGTTGGTTCTACTCCGCCTCATGAGTTACACACTTATATCCATTTAGTACCTTCACATTTACTGTGCTGTTGATTTAACGAAAGTTGTGGCCATCGACCAGCCTCGCTCGTTATATATCTCTACACCATTACCACAGTTCGTGTCCGCCTAACTTTTTTGGGGTGTTAGGTCATGAGTGGTATGTCTTCGCGCAAGAGGTCATGATCATATGTCAATCCCTATTGTGGGCTGATATTTTAGAAGGAACTGAATAGAGAAGTGGATCATTTTGTAGCCCCTTCCTGGTGGACTTGACAAAAATTCTGCCATAAATCAAACTGCTAAAACATCTCAGTTCTGGTCCTAGTCTTGCATCCATATGGCAGTTTAGCAAACACTTAGTGCATGGCGTCCGAGGAAAGAGAATCATTTTCACTATTGGCAGTGGAGAAAGATGCGGAGGTGGTCCGCGTGAGCAAGGATGCTGAATGTGTGCATATGGGAAGAACTGGGAAGGCGCGAGATCAGGATGAGGGTCGTCTCGAGTCTCGACCATTCAGCTGTCTGAAACTGATTGGCGCTGGCCAGGCTCAGATGCCAGATATTGTCAGTAGGAACTAAGTCATATGGTGATGTACTAGCTACCACCGTAACTCACTCTTCTCAACCTGTAAGTGCAGAGCAACAACACGTAGATACTATTTAAATAGTATAACAAATTTCCCACATCGAGATCTCCGCATGACACAATAATACATTGAAAAAATATAGACACATCGAAGGGATGCAAATTAAATTGATCACTCAATTACTTACATCCATGTCAAAACTTGCTGTGTTATTGCTGCGGTGCAAGCACCATTAATTCAAGCATGCAAGTATATGGTCGATTACTCGATTTGGAGTATGGAGATGGAATTGCATGGCTTCGGTCTGGCATCTTGAAACGTAAAAACCAAGTGAGGGCAACGTAAGTATTTCTTGATTGATCGAGATGCGCGGGCATGGATGCATTCCTCACTCGCTACCAGAGTACAGTATAACAAATAAAACCAGTGGCTCTTGTTCATTCAATATAAGCCCTTTTACAATCTATAATCATCTTTTTTGTATCAGCCTGCTACAGATATACCCATCGGTCGATACAGATAACAAAACGGAATAAGAACAAGATGTCCAAATAAATAATAATCAGAATCGAAGCAAAAAGAAAGAAAAGAAGAATATCCATGCCCTAAATATAAGGATTTGTGCAGCTCCTGGAACTTTCTGTGTCAGTAGGTCCGTCCACTTAATCCATGATACCGCTCGTAGTCTTCTTGATAAGGTCCCATGCACTCGTCACATGCCTCTCCTCCTGAAGTGACGACCCAACGGCGAACCGGAGCACGAACTTGTCTCCAACCACCGTGTGCGCAAGATAAGCCTTGCCAGTCTTGTTCAGATTCTCCATTAGCACACGGTTGGCTTCATCAGCATCCTCTTCCGTCATGGCTCCAGTTGGCTTGATCCTAAAGCACACAAGAGCAAAGTTCCTGAGTACAACCACCTCGAACCTGTTGTCGGCGCGGACGAAATCTTCCAAACATCTTGGCCATGGCGACATCACTACGGATGTGCTCTTGGAGCTTTGCGGTACCATATGTGCGCATGACCATCCAAAGCTTGAGCCCGCGGAAGCGCCGACCAACGCCGACCTGCATGTCTTTCAGATCGGTGACCTCACCGGACTCGGTAGCGTCATTCTTGAGGTACTCCGGGTTGGTCTCCAATGAGTCACTAAGTCGGTGAGCATCACGGACGTACAAACAGGTGCAATCGAGGCACGTGAGAAGCCATTTGTGTGGGCTCATGCTAATGGAGTCCACGTGCTCGACGCCATCGAGATGGTGGCGAAACTCTGGGCAGATACACGCACCGCCGGCGCAGGCAGCATCGACATGGACCCATGCATTGAACATGGCGGCAACGTCGGCGATGGCGCCCACTCGGTCGACGGCATTGGAAGATGTGGTGCCCACCGTGGCACAGACATATGTGGGCACGAGACCGGCATCGGCATCAGCTTGCATTACCTCGAGAATCTTGGACGGGTTGAGCCCGTAGTTAGTTTCCGGCCCAGTAGGGATTGAGCGGATGTTGGCGGGGTCGAAACCTGCGAGGCGGCATGCCTTGAAGAACGTGGAGTGGGTCTGGTCGGCAGCATAGACAGCCAAGCGTGGTAGGTGGGACACGCCGACTGAGCCGCTCCGATGCAGCGCTGCATCACGAGCGGCCACTAGCGTGACAAGCATTGCCTCGCTGGTTGTGCCGAGGATGACACCACCGCCAGTGCCACGTCCAGTACTGGTGCGGCTCATGAAGGTGGTGGGTAGGCGCAGAAGCTGCGCAAGCCAGTCAAGAGCGAGAAGCTCCATCTCGGTTGCCGCGGGCGAGGCCTGCCACATGAATCCAACAGTGTTCATGGCAGAGGCGATGAGGTTGCCGGCGATGGCAGCGGCGCTGTTGGTGGAGGGAAAGAAGGCGAAGAAATTGGGGCTAGCCCAGTGTGTCATGCCGGGGACAACAGAGGTCCTGAGCTCCTTCATGGTGACATCGAATGATGCGGAGTGGGTCGGCGGGGACGCGCTAAGCTCGTCCTGCAGGTATCCCGGCTTCACGTTGGGCAGAACCGGCATAGACTCGACGTTGGTGTAGTAGTCAGAGATGAAGTCGACGGCCTTGTGGAGGTATGCACGGACATCTTCGGGGTTGAGCGGCTCGAACACCGCCTTGTCGTCGGGGAAGGCGGAGAAGGAGATTGGGTTAGCGTCCAAGATGTCCATTTCTTTAGGATGCTTAACCCTTGATTATGATCGGAGCAAAGGAGATGTGAGGCTTGTTGGTTTAATGAAGTGCAGCTAGCTCGCTTCGCTTTGCGGCCGGAGAGCAAGAAGCAGAAGCAGAGGTGCGCTAAGTAGTGCTATAGCTTTGCTGCTTGATGTGGTGAATGGAGTTGGTCGTTGGTGTTGGGTGTGGTATATATAGCACTTCTGGATGCGGGAAGCGACGTGGCGGTGTGGGCGTTGGACGGGCCCTGGTCGCGAGCCCTACCAAAGTGCACGCGTGGGTAGCTAGGTAGGTAGGTAGAGATCCGAGCGACAACTCGTGCATTTCAGTTTGGATACGGATGGTCGTTCTCACGGACCCAGCACGAACGAGGAACAATTTCAAGATTTTTGTTCTTATTGTCAAGGCTTGATCTCTTGACTAGCCTTGTAGGTGGTGCAAGGCAAAATTGCATATCGTACTAGTAGTAACGTGAACGTTGGCTCTCTGGCCGATGGATTCGGCGGTAGCAATACGTACAAAAATAATCCGTCGTGATCAATACCGTACTACTGAAAAAATGTGGGTTTTGGCCCCACAGCCTGAGCTTGCATTTAGTAAAGAATTCAAGACGTGTGGTACGTGCAAGCCCCTGTGGTCAATGTCACATGGAACAAGCTAGAGCTAGTTGGACGTACGTGCACAATGGAAATTCCATCGCTTACGCCGAAACCTTTTTCATTGCGCGTGCGTGTGGTTGATTCCTCTCAAATCGTCGGTCATATCGGGCAAAGGTGATTTCGTGAAAACAATTGAGATTACTTTCGTGAATTACTTTGCTAGCTAGCTGAATTGAGTGTTTGATGTTGACTAATGTTTAGATTTGTGAAAGTAAGTACGTCATCCTACTTTTCTCAGTACGATATAGATTACTTCTCTTAGGAAGCGAGTAGAAATGGCCGTTTAAGTAAATTATATTGCAACAGTTATACCGGAAATATGGAGTCGAACTACTATCAAACAAGTTACTTTTTGTTAACAGAACCTCAGTATATAAAAGATAAGTTTGACATTTAACTTCAACACCAACACCCCGTATTTTGCTCCCTAACCTCTGCCAAAGTGGTCCGGTGACCTATGCAACCCAAAAAGAAGTAAGGAGATAGGTGAAAAATATTATGTCCGTGAGGAGAGAGAAGGTTAGGTGAGAGGGGTAGAAGATTACGTGTGTGAGAAGATTAGTTTCTACCGCCAGAATTAATCACCCGACTGCGTTGACTGCACAGGAGTTAAACTAAAATATCAATTAGTTAGGTGAGCATCGAACCGTTGGTACACCTTCATCAAGGGAATAGGAGTAGCAGATGGTGGCTTCAGGCGAACTGATGTAATATTACTTTGTATGATCATTGTGAATAATTAATAAAATGACTGCATGCGTCGGTTAGATGCCGGGGGTATATCCTCCTTTTCAAAAAAGAAAAGAGGTGAGCATCGAACCAGAGCTGTACTAATATTCTCTGTTTCTCACTTAAGTATGACTTAGTAGATAGGTAACTACTGTATAGATGGAAGAAAACATACGTCATTTACTATGCCTATATATGCATGCGCATGCACAGACGCTTATTATCAAGAAACATATTTTCTCAATCATGGTAAAAATAAACAGATTTTTCCCAAAAAAACAATGATGAAGGAGCTGCAATACAAGGTGTGTGCTGCTACGAGCTGGTTCTTGCCGCCGTGTTAGAAGGAAGAGAGGGAGATTAGTGGAATAGTTTGATGTATTTCTTGAGCCTCGTGGGCATATATATAGGAGTACATGATCTATTTGGAGTACAAGGCAAGCCAGAATATTTCCTAGTCTAACCTATGTTTCCTAATACAATCACGTTACTCAACATCCCCCGCAGTCACGACGGTAGCGACGCAGACGGTGAGATTGGAGAAGAATCCGAAGGCAAGCCGACGGACATCCCCCCACAGTCGTAACGGTTGACGCATCGTGGAGTCGTGGCTGGAGTGGAAACCAACGAGGTTGCTCAAGCAGGCGGTAGCCCTTTGTGCCGTTTGTCGATGTAGCCGAGAGCGTGGGTGGTGGAGCCGTGGTCGAGGTAGCCGTGTGAAGAAAGTCGTGGTCGATGTCGAGTCGGGGTGGTCGGTGTCGAGGAAGTCGTCGTGGAGCCGTGGGTGCAAGGGGGCGCCGAGTTAGCATGGGCGCAGTGGTGTCGAAGTAGTGGTGCGCCAGGGAGAAGATGTTGTTGACGACGCGTCGCAGCGGGTTTGCCAAGTCCGGGGACACATCGTGGACGAAGGCATGCACCGATGTTGCAAGCACCGGGCATGCGTAGACGGACGAAGACGAAGTTGACGAAGCACCGACCAGGCTTGCCATGCCCGGGGACACGTCGTGGATGAAGGCACGCATCGGTGTTGCCAGCACCGAGCATGCGTAGACGAGGGACCTACACGAGCTGTACGCAATGTCGGAGAAGTCGGAGGGGCCAGCAGAGAAGAACTTGACGACGGTTGTGGCGCCAATCGGCGCGGGGCCAATGTCGCCAGCGGTTTGTCAGAGTAGATGAAGCGGTTGGGGTAGATGAGGCGACGCTGGCGACGAGCTGGTGCTGGACGAAGATGAAGGGGGTGGACGGGCGGCTCCGGCGGCTACGGAGGTAGCGGCGGTGGCAGCCAAAGAAGAGCGGCGGCGGCGGCCTGACGTCGGCGGCGGCTAGGTTAAAAGTGCGGCGGCGGTGCTCGAAGTAGGCGAAGAACCCTGACAGCATGACGAAGACCGGCGCGGACGGTGATGTTCCCGCGCCAAGGGAGACGGTGCGGCGCATACCACGGGAGGTCGACGCGCAGTGACGGCGGAGTGGACTGCGGGCCGTAGCGCTATGGCCCGAAGGGGCGACGCAGCTGCAGCAGGCGGGTCGAGGCGATGGCGGGAAGACCTCAGGCCGGCGGCGGGGACCGCGGGCCACGACGCTGCGGCCCGAAGGGGCGACAAAATGGTGGTTTGCGAGTCAGTGCAACCGCGGGGACGGCCCTCGGGGCGGCGGCGGCGGGGACCGCATATCGCGACACTACGGCCCGAAGGGGCGATGCAGCGACGATGCACGAGTCAATGCAGCCGCGACAAGAACCACGGGGCGGTGGCGCTGCGGCCCGATGGTGCGACGCAGCGGCAGCCCGATGCTCGATCGATGGAGAGGCGCGCTGAACTCACGGACGATCTTTACGGGACCTGCGGAGGCGCGCGTAACCGACGGCCAGGTCGGTCGCGCGGCGTAGATGAGGCGGATCGCCGCAGCAAGCGGGTGATCAAGCCGATCGCGCGCGAGGTTGGGGACGCCGCTCAGTGGAGGCAGGGTGGCGGCGAAGTCCGAGATGAGGCCGGCGACGACGGACGACGTGGGACGTCGTGCGGACGAGCTTGTCAGCACCGGCACCGGGCCGCCAAAGCAGCGCCAACGCCCTGGCAGCAAGGCCCGAGCGACCAACGGAGTAGCGGCGCCCAAGTTGAGGCAGCCGACGAGCCTAACGTAGTTGTCCCGACGCAGCCGAGGACGAGGCCGGCGAGGTAGACTGCCGGGCTGCCGTGCAGACGCGGCGGAGGCGGGTGACGTGGATCGATGGGCGGCTCGGGCGCGAGCGATGGCTATGATTGGCCGTCGCAAGGCGCGAGGCCGCCGGGTCGGGGCGATGCTGGTGTCCCGGTCGGAGCAGGACGGTGATGGCCGGCGCAGGGTGACGGCCGGCGTAGGGCGACAGGTGGACCGATGTGCGGACGGCGGCTGGCCCTAACAGGCCGCCTCTGCGCGCGTGGCCGTTGGGTCGGAGGAGAGGCCGGCTGGTCGTGCCAGGATCGAAGTAGAGGCGCTCGGGGTCGATGGTGGCGATGGGCGACGCAAAACGATCAAGAATAGATCAGAAAACCAAAAAGAAACCGCGCGATCAAGATGACCGGCGGGAGAGAGAAAACCCCGGAGCAAGACTTGGGAAAAAGACTCTCTAGGGCAGCTAGTCAACACGACCGGCGGACGAACCCTAGGTACGGGCGGCGCGGCCCCCGGCGGCGGTCATGGAGGCCGACCGCACCGGGGGTGGCGCGCTGGTGCGGAAGCGGCGGCGGCTAGGATTTAGGATCGACTTGCGATAGATATCATGTTAAAAGGAAGAGGGGAAGATTGGTGGAATAGTTTGGTGTATTGTTTGAGCCTCATGGACATATATATAGGAGTACATGATCTATTTGGAGTACAAGGCAAGCCAGAATATTTCCTAGTCTAACCTATGTTTCCTAATACAATCAGGTTACTCAACACGCCGGGCGAAGCTGCAATGCAACGGGCGTGCTACTTTGACCCGGATCTTGCCGCTTGCGGAGCTGCAATGCAATGCAGCACATGTGGTGCTGCGACCCGGATCTCGCTGCCAACGGATGATGCAATGCCACACGTGTGTGGTGCTGTGACCCAGATCTCGCCTGCAGGGGTGGTTATAGTAGTCACCAGGGGTTGCGGGGGAGACCACCGGAGGGGGCTGTGGCAGAGCGGTGATGCTATGTGGCCAGCACGGCTGCACTGAGGATTCAACACTAGAGACGACGACGGGTCAACTTGGGCTTAGTTGCGATCCAAGCTGTTAGATCGGACGATTAGCGAGCCGACTGATTTTCACTGATTTTGAGGGAAAATCTGTCGGTTCACGCCTAGCAGCCACCATTTTCATTGCTCGCAACCATCCAATGTTGTGCATCAGTTTTGAACTATTCTAAGGATCTTTGCAGCGGTGTTTAGACTTTATCAAACGGCTCTTTTGTTCATCTCTCTCTCTCTCTCCACGCGCGCGCGAGAGATGAATTACCAAGGAATTTTGAGTTTTCCTATACTTACTCCTTGCAGCCTAACACTCGATGAAGACCACCAGATAAGGAGCTTATAGCATCAGTGGACAGGATGACTTGTTGCAGGTTTGCCCATATAGCAAGACTTGGGGTGTCAGGTCATGAGTGTTAGGACTTTGCAAAAGGTCATGATTAATTATATGTCATTCGTTAATGAGCGAGATATTAGAAGAAACTAGTGAATAGAGAAGTGGACGATTTGGTTATCTCTTCCGGGTAGACTTACACAAAATTTCGATCGTAAATCAAACTGATGCGTCAGTTTCTGTTGGAGTTTAGCAAACACTTTTAGTGTAGGGAGTTTGATGAAAGAGACTAAGTTTCTCTATTGTGGAGGAATGCAAAGGGAAACGTTTCCCGGTCGGAAGCTTCTGCGGTTGCCTCGCTTGCTCCCACGAGCACTACTAGGGAAAACCTTATACACAGAAACTTACGAGTAGTGCGGGATAAAAAGAAGCGCTACTACAATTTACCACTAGCGCGTGTAACCTAAACGCGCGGCAGCTAAGTTCGAGCAGTAGCGCGTCTGACGGCAGAAGTGCTACTACTACAATTCCCTTTACTGTTCTCGCCAGGCTACCTATAGTAGTAGTATGCCTAAGGAAAGCGCGCTGGTGCTAAGATTGTTGTAGTAGCGTGTTTTACACAGGAAGCACTACTGCTAAGGAAAGGAAAATCAAATTAAAAACATATAGAAAAGTAAATGAAAATGAAAGAAATAGAAAAAGGGGAAGGAAAAAAGGAAAATATAAATGAAAATAAATGAAAAAGAAAAATAAAGAAGAAATGCGTAGCAGCAGCGGGCTTTCTGGACAGGCGCTATAGCTAAGTTAGCAGTAGCGCTTGTTTCTATCCGGCGCTACAGCTAACTTAGCTATAGCTAATGTAGCAGTAGCGCTTTATCTCGAACGCGCTACTGCTACTTTTGACTTAACCACGCGCGGTTCTTCCCCACGACCACTTCCCCCAATCCAACACGCGTGCATCTGCTGTCGCCGCCGTCGTCGCCTGGCCGCCGCGCGCTCTCCCGTCGCCCTCTGCACGCCGTCGACGCCGCCCCCAACCCCGGCCTCGACGCCCCCCTACATCGCCGCCCTCCGACGTGCGCCTGCCGCCCCGATTCCGACCCCGTCCCCGACCTCCACGCCGCGTGCCCCTCTCCCTAACTCCGCCGGCGCCCTAGGTGAGCACGCCCTCCTCCTCCTCCTCCCCTACCTCTGCCTAGCTAGGGTTCTTAGGGTTAAATTTTAGAGTTCATCTAATTAGTTAGGGTTCATCAAATTAGATGCTAATTAAGGTAGTAGTTGTTAAATAGAATTAATTTTAGAGTTCATCCAATTAGTTAGGGCTAAATTTTAGAGTTCATTAAATTAGTTAGGGTTAAATTTTAGAGTTCATCTAACTAGTTTTTTTACTTTTTAGTAAGTGTTTAATAGAATTAGTAAGAAAATTAATAGAACTAGTTGAACTAGTTTATTTTTAGTAAGAACTAGTTGAATTATTAAAACGAGTTTATTTTTAGTAAGAAAATTAATAGAACTAGTTGAACTAGTTTATTTTTAGTAAAAAACTGGTTTATTTTTATTTATAGTAAGTGCTTAACTGAACTAGTTGAATTAATATAACTATTTTATTTTAGTACGAAAATTAATAGAACTAGTTTACTTTTTTAGTTAAAACAATTATTCCCACATCGACGTCGAAGATGCCTATCCCGCATCCTCGTCATCGACTCGGCGGAGGAGGTCTGCCTGATTAGAGGGGCCATGTCCAGGACTGGGCTCCGCCGGGCTGGTACTGGGATGTGCTAACTTCCGGGAGGGGCAGCTTGGTGAGGAGCTAGTCAGACGTTGACCCGAGCCTTCTTTGGTGGCGGTCGCGTGGGCCAGTGACGGTGTGGAGGCTTGAGGACCCCGTGGAGGTGGTACGTCACCTTGTCAGCGAGGAGGACGAGCACGTCCGTCGCTACATGGTTGCGTTGGTGGGCAGGTTCTCCAATACCTGACAGGTTCTTCAGGGATCTCACTGGAGCTATGATCCTGTGATGGTTCCTTCTCTTTGGGTGTCCACCGCCCGGGCCGATACCCGTCGTTCGCTAGGGTTTTACCTGTATTAGTGAGGTTATATGTATGAGACTATTCGAGATGTATTAGTGATAATATTCGACGATGTACGGATGCAAGAGATGATTTAGTTTTGCTTATTGAATGCATGCTAATTTGAATACTAATTTATTTTATGATTTAGTTTTGCTTATTGAATGCTCAAATTGGAGAATTACTCTTATTTTGAATGCTCAAATTGGAGAGCACTATTTTGAATACTATTTTGTTTTTGCAGCCAAATCTCCATGTCATCGCCGCCGTCATCCCCATCACAGGCCCCCTCCGACCACGAGGTGAGACTAGCCAAATCTCCATGTCAATATGAGTCCTATAAGATATTTTGAAATGTTTTTGTTCATATTTTTAACCATTGAAATGCAATGACCATCAAGTTTGAATGCAATGACCATCAAGTTTGAATGCAAATAGGACATGTGCTTGCCCAAGTGGCCATGTTTGCAGGTAACACTAGTGGCCTATGTTTTGCCGGAGTGTTTATTAATTTCCGTTTCGGCAAATTTCAGGCACTCGATACGTCCTTTTTTAGCAAAGGTCATGCCAGATTTTTCCGTGAATTTTGGCATGACTTGTGCTAGAATATGTAGAAAATATCGAGTGAACTGGATTTTCTAGAAAGATAATTAAACGACATTTCGTGTTGACATTAAGTCTATCGAGGCTCCATACATGACAATCAAAAAATGAGTGAGGGAGAAAGTCTGCATCATATATTGGTTTAATGCACTCGGGGATGAAGGGAGGAGCGACCATCACCAACGATCGAATATATACACCACGTGTGCTGAGAGTTAAAAAAAAGACTCGACGGACCGATAGTCAACCCGTGCTGAATAATAATGATCTAATTTAGTTTTTATAATACATATATTGAATTTTAGAAGTTTAATATTTGAATTATGATCATAGAAAATGTCGTCGGACGAAAGTCTCACAGAGTGCTCCTGGTGCGGCGACAATCGGGGTTTCTGCGACAGGCCTCACTTGGTAGAAGGTCGGCGCTTCAGCATTAGGCTCCAGGATGCCTTCGATGTTGAAACGGTATTCTACGACGCAAAGTGTTTTTTTCGTAATTAAGCTCGACTTCTACTACTTCAACGTGTAACTTTCGTCTTTTTCAATTCGACTAGCTTATCTCATGCCATGCAAGACGCCATGTCTTGGAGAGGATGGATTTTGAAGATCATGAGAGTATGGAAACAAAGAAAATTCACCTAAGGACCCATCATGATATGAATTTCGAGGTAAATCTATATAATTTTGAGAGCATATTCCATTTTGGTTGCCCGGATTGGGGAGCACTTTGTAAGATGTAGATTTTCAAGAGGGTATGCTTGTCATCATGGATCTTGGTGATCCTGACATCGAGTAAGACAATTTGGACATTTGGGTCCTTGTTGATACGCTTCCAATTCTCCCGCACTGTGAGTTTCTCAAACATAGTTATTAAGTAATTTATATTATTTATTTCAAAATAGTTGACAGCTTATTTCTATTGACAGCTTATTTTCATTCTTCAAAGAATGTGCGGAAGATGGTAGACAGAACCTACTACATCGATGGCTCTGAGTTAACTTATCAGGAGAAAAATCATCTGGTCATATTTTGTACTGATCTTGATAACTACAATATCTATTTTCAAACTCCTCCACATTATGGTCAATATGTGCCACTAGTGCACGTGTTGAACTATGCTAACATCCATGGAGATGTCATGGTAAGATTTTTAGTATTACAACATTTGTGCATCTTTTGCATAAATTCTTCTAAAACTGAACTACACTGCTAACTACGAAGTTATTACTATTTTTTCAACAGATAATCCCGCAGGAGTGTGTGCCTCATCCGATGTTTCAGAAAGGCCGCCTTGATGTTTTGAATATACAGCCAGGTGATCCTACAAATCACTCCTGTTCATATCGGATTTCTAAAACCAATGAAGACATGACAATTAAAGATTGGAAAAAATGTATGGTCACTCGTAGGGAGCTACTTGGAAGCAACATTAGGCGAAGGGTAAGAATTGGAGACAGGATAATCTCCATTCTCCATAATGGAGAGTCAGGGTCTATCTTGTTTTGTGCTATTTTACCAAAGAGAACCTAGTAGGTCCTATGAGAGAGAAGTAGGTCCTAGGGACAATGTGTTATTATGTGGTACAACATGTTAGAGTTGATGATGATGAGGAGTTGTGATTATGACTACTGACCAACTTGCTATATGATGTCTCATTGATAAAAATGATGATCATGAGGAGGTGTTATATGACAATGATGTATTATGATGATAAGTTGTTAATGATATGATGATGATGATGAGATATTATGTCATTGGGTGAAAGAACTTGTATACACGGTCACTTTGGATCCAAGCACTTGAAACTAATACACGGTTCTTTCACCCAATGATGTAGTAACTAATTTTGATGTAAGAACAATCTCTAAATTGCTACTGTATGAAAACTTGTATAATGACGCATGAATACAAAATAAAACAAAAAATAAATACCCAACAATAGTAGTAGCGCGGGTAGGGAGGCGCACTGCTAGTAACTACTAGTAGCGCTGTGCACCAAAAGCGCTATGGCTAAGCACGTATAGTAGTAGAGCGTGCAAGCACACGCTACTGATAAACTTTAGCTATAGCGTTGAATCAGTAGCGCGCCACGCAGCGCTACTGATATACCTAAAACCGGCGCTACTGCTAGCCTTTTCCTTAGTAGTGGAGCCACACACACCCACCAACGCCAGCGTGCCACACGTTCTCGCGGGCCCACACATACAGCTTTTCCGCTTCGTTTCTTCTTCTTCCTGTCGCGGACTCCTCTCCCCCTCCTCATGTGTGCCGCCATGGCCACGCTCATCCTCCCCTCTCCCGATGCTCGTCGTCATGGCCTACTCCTCCTCCATCACCGCAACCCCCGTGGGCATGCCCAGCGAGCTTTTTTACCACTAGTCCACAAATGCTGCAACTGTCTCTCTCGTCGCTGGAACTCGCGTGTTTGCGTGCTGCATCCACGACCATGGCTGCAAGCTGTTGTTCAGGGAGGGGACCACAATTTTTTTGTTTACAAGCTGCAACCGCTGCGGGCCGCGTGTTGCTACTGGCATTTTGTTTTGCTGGAACCTTTAACGCCATTTGCTAGTATCGTCTATAGATTTTGCTAGAAAGAGAGGTCGACGGCCGCTACGTTCTGCTGGGAACAAGCGAATAAGAATGTAGCAATACTTCGATGAATGAAGCTACTACCGGCAACTTTTTTTGCTGCAATCATTCATGGTAGCTGCGACCCCGCGACGACGTTTTGTTGCAACAATCGTCGTCTTTTGCTACTACTGAAGATTTCTTTTGCTACATCCATTCTTCACGAGGCAGTGGCGACTGCGAGAGATGATGTTTTTTTGCTGCAACTGTGTGCGTTTTTGTTACTACCGTCAACAGTTTTTGCTGATTCCATTCTTTTTCACGATGGCAAGATGCAAAAGTGATACGTATAACAATAGACCTTTGTTCTTTATATTTGCATTATTTGTAACTTTATTAAATTTATAATTGTACGTAGATTCTTGGGTCAAAACATGTATATGCAGAAGTGGTCCATGGAGCAAGGACGTTAAATGTGTGCATATTGGAGAACGGGAGGACCAGACGAGAGTCGTCAGGCATGGCTGTTAGTGCCACAAGTTTTTTTTACTTGATGTGGTGTCTGGTCATATAACGAACTAATTCTTCTATGGAATACATCGGTGCAAGCTTTGTACTTTATATAAAAAAAATGTTCCATTAATAATGCTAGACACTAGAAGCCTCGCAACCAAAATCAAAGTGTTATAGTATTTTTCATGCAAAAATGGAAGGCATCGTGATTTTCTTCATGTTGTTTCTATTTCCTGGTCATGCTACTTGATCACATTGCTCATGGGCTCCTCCATTCTACTTCACACGTTCATGGTTGCTTCCGCTGCAAAGAGCTCTTTTAGGGTGATTGGCGGGTTACAAGTTGTACTTTCGAGTAACTCCACCACTGATTTTTCTTGACCGTCGGATCTGAAAAATCAGTTAAAAATTTAATTTTTGGTCAAAAGGGTAGAATGGTCAAAGAAAATTAGCTCGTCCGCCCCCACCCCACCTCCCGCGCCCCCGCACGTTTCTGCTCGCATAGTTGCCACCGCCGCCCTTTCGGCCGTTCCGATCAAGAGATCCGGCGGCGGCCCCGATCCAATCAAGCACCAGCGTTCCGCCGCCCTTGCCCAACGCCAGGAACTGCTGTCCGTCCGCTGTGGCGCGCCGAGCCCGACGAAGTCTCCCCTACCCCACCGCCGACTGCAGCGCCTCCCTCCGTGAAGCAGCCGGCGACGCCCAGCAACGCCAGCGAGCACTTTGTGGACAGGTGCC
>NC_057812.1:30640533-30669164 GCF_018294505.1 Triticum aestivum
CCGACTGTCAGAGGAATTTTCTGACTAAAAGCCAACAACCTTGGGACTGTTTGGTATAGATGTTTTGATTTATTTGTCTAAATTGCGTCCAGCGGCAACAAATGGTAAGAGGGATGGGGTCAAGCACTATCCACAGGTCTTGCAAGAATTCTGGAGACTCGAGAGCAGTGGTATTTCGTGTTGTTCTATCTATCTAGTTGACATCTGCATAAATGTACATGCGCCTGTTCTGATAAAACTGCAGTTCTCAGGTAGCTAGCGAGACGGTAGCTTGACAAGGTCACAGCAGACTTGGTAGTAGTATATGGATTATTGCAACCGCCCACAACACAAGTTACTCCTTCCGCAAGCCTTTCACAGCCGCGTTCACCTCTTGAATATCCTCGGTGCTAGGAGTAGAGCCTGTTTTGTGAAACAGAGGTGTGTGAGAATATTGTGAGGCATATATACATACATATACGAAAAAGGAAGAGATCCAGAGGACCCTTACCAGGTGCTAAACGCTTCTGGTCTCTAAGACGATCAACATTCCAAACATTCTGATCCACCATGGCCTCAACATCAACTCCTGTCCATGGCAAAAATGTCAATAAGTAGCTAGCTAGAGAGTTTAGAGGCAGAAGAAAACAAACTGAAGTGATTACATAACAGTTGCAGTGTTATTCAGTTTGCTGTCAAACTTCATATGACATCATAGGATCCAAATGACCTACCTTAATTAACCAATAGTACATGAAGAGTACAAAACACACAATCAGTTTGTTGTGAAAAATCGCAAGAGATATATAGTCTAAAGAATCAGTACTAACTAGCCCCGCCATGAAAAAAGCAGCCTAAATTAGGTGAGCTAGCAAGCATGCCAGCTTAATTAATCAGTTCGCGGATACAAAATTATTTGCCGCATTCAAGGTTACTCCTTTTGAAGTTTGTGTATACTATAAAAATGAATGGATGCGCTATGATCTTGTGCAGAAGAGACAGATCAGTCATAATGTGGCCAAGTTCAAATTTGTTTCCCTAGACATACTTCTGTGTTGGGCCTTGCAATTGGCCAATATATAAGATGCAGGTCTGACCATTTGTACTGTTCATATCCTGGTGTATAGTTATGATGTTGAGTTATGGTCATTCTCTTTGGTACATGGAGCGAGTCGAATATTCTGATTCCGTTTTTTGTATTTTGTTAACCGGTTGCAGAGGGAAGGATGGTACTGGTGAGGAAGTAGTCAAGCCTTTTACTCCGACTAAAATGGATTTTGATATTGGATACTTTGAGCTTATTTTAAAGGTAATTTATTATAAACATGTTCCAACCCACTGAATATCTCTTATCATTGATTCTGATGGTAAAAAGACTATGTGGCCAGTTGACTAGAATAATTAGCTTCATTGTACACCATAGTATTAATTCACTTCCAAAGATATGCTGAACAAAATAAGCCTTGATGAATTTCTGAAACTCTGAAGCTCTTACCTTGAGGGGAATATGTGAGCATGGAAATTCTTTTACTTCCGGTGCATGATTGAGACCAGTTGTTAATTTGTATGTGATATGCAGGAATAGATGGCCGATGTAAGTGCTGACTGTTTGGATGTGTACGTAAACATTGTCAGCAGGATGTTTCATAGCGAGGATGAAGGTTTTGAGTTCTATAACAAGTATGCTCTTGAGAAAGGCTTTAGTGTGAGAAAAGGCTATGTTGAGTGAGATGAAGCGAACGAGAAGATAATTCTGAGGAAATTTGTCTGTAGTCGTGAAGGTTGTTGTGAAGAGAAGCACATGAAGAGGAAGAGAGAAGATAGGAAGAGGAAGCCATGGAATATCACTCGTGTGGGGTGTAAAGCGAAATTTGTCATTGCAAGAGTCGCCAAAACAGGGCGGTGGTTTGTGAAGGATTTCATCGATGAACACAACCATCCTCTGGCCCCAGGAGACCTTGCTTGCTTTTTGCGTTCCCACAGAAGAATCAGCGATGAGCAGAAAGCGGACATTATAGAGATGGAAAGTATTGGAATCCAGAAACACAAAATCATGGATGTGTTGTGCATGCAGTACGGTGGATATGACCAGGTTGGATGCACGACGAGGGACATCTATAACTTCTGCCATCGCTACAAGCAGGAAACAGTCGCTGCTGGTGATGCTCAGACGGTGATCCGTCACATGATGGCACGGCAAGAGAGAGACCCAGATTATTTCTTCAAATACTTGGTTGATAAAGATGGGCATCTGAAGGGATTGATCTGGTCCGATACTCAATCTCGCCTTGACTATGAGGCTTTCGGCGATGTTGTGGTTTTTGATAGCACATACAGGACCAATCAGTACAATTTGCCGTTTGTGCCGTTTGTCGGGTTGAATCACCACCGCAGCACAGTTATCTTTGGATGCGGGATCATTTCTCATGAAACTAACGAGGCGTATGAGTGGATGTTGCGGATATTTTCTGAATTCATGGCACAGAAGCATCCGATATCTGTAATCACTGACGGAGACCTTGCAATGCAGAGAGCGATCAGGGTGGTGTGGCCTGACTCATACCATAGGCTGTGTGTATGGCACATTCAACAGAACATTGTACGCCATCTGCATGATGACGAGGTTAGGGAAGAATTTAGATCTTTCATATATGACTCGTCTTGTATTGAAGAGCATGAGAGAAAATGGATAGAGTTCTTACAAAGGAATGAAGTGACAAGTGAGGAGTCGTGGTTGCATCAGATGTATCAGATGAGGAAGTTGTGGTGTGCTCCATACCTGGTGGGGCGGTGTTTCTTAGGATTGAGCAGCAATCAGCGGAGTGAGAGCCTAAACTTCGTGCTACATACACATCTTGAGGGTAAGATGACATTGTTTGATATGCTAGAGCACTATGAGCATTGCCTTTCAGGACGACGCTTGAATGAGGCGATCCTAGACATGGTGGCCTTGCAGTCCGTTCCATTTACAGACGCGGATGCTTCAAGTCTTGAGAAACATGTTGCCCGAGTTTTCACTCCTTGTATGTTTGAGTTTGTCAGATGGAGCATAAATGCCGTCAGCAAATATGTTATCAGCGAGATACTAGATGCATGGGAGTTGACTACATATGTTGTGGCTAAGATTGATAGAAGAGAGAAGAAGTTCGAAGTGCGTTGTGAGCTGAAGGAAGGTTCTCTGTACAGGATCAGTTGCTCTTGTCGTAAGCTGGAGTGCTTGGGAACACCATGCTCTCACATATTCTACATCTTGGGAATACGTCAAGTGGAACTGCTGCCTAGGTGTTGTGTTCCCATGAGGTGGACGATGAGTGCAAAGTCTGCATTCCCTCCTACCAGAAAGAGCGAGATGTATGACTATTCAGAAAGCCTTGTGAGGTACCGTGAGTTGCGGAATTTGAGTCACGCGGCATGTTTTCGGGCATGTCAATCCAGTGAGGAGTATCAGCGTCTGAAGATGGTTCTGAATGGACAAGATGGCAGCAAGGAATCAAGCCGTGGTCAGGAGGAATGCATTAGGTTTGGTCCGGTGCTGCCACAGACGACGGAAATTGATTGTGGAGATTTGGAAAAGGTTCTGGACCCAATGCATGTGCAAGGTCGAGGTGCACCGAAGAAAAGGTTGC
The DNA here is from genome assembly GCF_018294505.1 of Triticum aestivum. Lineage (NCBI taxonomy): Eukaryota > Viridiplantae > Streptophyta > Magnoliopsida > Poales > Poaceae > Triticum > Triticum aestivum. The sequence continues at coordinate 30,644,139 of NC_057812.1, forward strand.
AGGCAAAGATGAAGAAGCAAAGATCAAAGAGGAAATGTGGCTACTGTGGGGTGACAGGTCATGATCGGCGTAATTGCACTAAACTGCAAGAGGTGTCAAATATGTCCATTTTTAATTTTTGCATCTGCTTTACTCATTAATATAGTGCACTAATTATATTTGGTGCTCTGTAGGAAATGATGGCAGCAAACTGTTAGCTACAGCTATCTCTGCAAGGGGTTTCATGGTAGGAAACTGTTGCCCTTGTGGTCCATTTTTCAAGTATTAATTTCTGCAAGTATTTCATTTTCCACGATCTTGCCGATCCGTCCCCTGCGATGCCTCAACCTCCTCGTAGCCCTGCACATGTAAGCAACAGAGTGCATTTTTGTGATTGTTTTCCTTCTTCAGTTGATAATTTTGAAGCACCTGAATGAGTCTTTTTTCTTTGCTGGTCGTCAGTATACTATAGCATGTTCAGTACAAGAACATATCCAGTGCTATGGTTGAACTCGTGCTACGAATGCTCCGAGCGATTCTGAGCCACTGGATGAAAAGCTGATGGACATGATGTTATCATTAGGTGGTCGCCTGTACATTTTACAAAAAGGACCTTGTAAAACCATTTTAGGTGGCCGCCTGGAGTAGATTATATTTGTTGTGTTTTTCTGCTGGTTCACTTTGTTGGTCTCAAAATGAAACTCCACTTTTGATGCCCAACTGAAATTTCTGAAAGCATTACTAGTCATTATCTTGTTCATGATTTATTTTCTTGTTGCCAATCCACACTCTAGCCATGATCTAGCATGCAAATCTTAAGTAGTATCGTTCACAAGGCCTTTAGCATAAATTAAACTTTATCCAACTAGATAATTTTGTTGACCTTTTGTCTTGGATATGCACCTGAAAATAGTTGATGTTCCTATTTTTTCAAGTATTCTTGTCTGCATGTTCAGCTGCAAGCTCATCTGTAGAGAAAATAAATTGTTGTACAAGCTAGTGTTGAAGTTGCATCCACTTTTGCCTTGTTCTGCAGCCCAAGGTATCTTCAGATGATGATTGGAGCTGGATGGCGCTCAAGCTATTGCGTAAGCTAGGATATACTGGAATTTGAAAGTTCTGTGTTGTAATGCATCTCTTCTAGTAAAGCGGTTGATTTATGTTTGGACATAAAAAAGTGAGATACAAGAGTTGTAGAACAAAGCTATCCTTATAAAATACTCCGTCCGTCCCATAATGTAAGACGTTTTTTGACACTACAGTAGAGTCAAAAAACGTCTTACATTATGGGACAGAGGGAGTATATTATATCAGATGTATGTACACAATGTTTGAGTCAGCCTGTGCATGTGACAGTGGTGAACAGAAATTTATATATGATCCTATCAAATTTTATGGAGTTTTTACAGTACATATCCTAATTTGATAACCAGCCTAACTACTTTAGTACAACTTCTGCAAGACAATTGTAGCCTATACACTAATTTAACTCGAAACCGCACTTCGTTTGGTTGGCGCAGATTTGTTCCCGTTTTCCAATCAGCTCCGATCTGGGCGTCTTCAGTTTCGTTAAGTCCTGTATCGGAAACCATGACTATGAAAGACATTGCGAGCGAAACAAATACAACCTTACGGTTTTGGAATGCATTGGAGTGGCTTTTCTGCGAACCAAGCGTTGTTACTACATCTTAAAGCCTTAATGCAAGTTGTCCACACAATATGACACTTGATATCTACTCCCTCTCTAAACTAATATAAGAGTGTTTAGATCACTAAAATAGCAATCTAAACGCTCTTATATTAATTTACGGAGGGAGTAATTATTAACACTGCCATATAAAAGCATTTCTTAATTCTGTCATATAAATGTGCAGACCATGGAAATATCTTTCCTTTACACAGAATAGCCGTATCACAGATTCTTTGGTTCTCAATAAGCTACAACATCGGAAATAACCAAACTGTTGCGTGAAATAACACTGGTTTGGACTAGTGCAACATATGCAATAAAAAATAGTAAAAGCCACAATTTAGTATGTGGCATCTAAAAATTGAGCAACAACTCAAAGTTGAAAGCCTATTATTGTAAACATAGTCTCACAATTGTCACTTGAATGAAGTGATTGTTGGATGGAAAATGATATAAACACTACTTCGGACAATAATTCAGCTCCAAAACTTGAAATTGTAGAAAAAACAAAAGCCTACTGAAGAGGCTCGTCACTGCTGCCGAAATCCAATGCTTTCTTCGAATTGTTATCTCCAAGTTTCTTCCTTTTGGGCGATGACCCATATTCGCCCATGTCCCTCTTGCCGATATCCTTGTACCCACACGAATATATGTCTTCCTCACACATGTACTGTCCAAAAGCATACCAAAGGTATTTAGATTAACATGCAAATGATGTGGCCATTTTTTGTATAATAAGTGAACTTGGCAATATAGCCGACCTGTTCAGACATGTCATCGTCACTATCATATGAGACTTGTGCATCATCTGAGGTTGCACAATTCTTGACAATGTACAAATGACATTTCTTTAGCCCTTCTAAAGCATGCAACATTTCATCTACATCATGTTGGCCTGAAATCTGTACCATTCCTTCTGGTGGTACACACCCAGGCTTGATGTAGTACAAATCTGCTTTCCCTTTGTACCCTTGGCAACGCAAATTTTTCTCCATTAGCTGCCAGTCCACCTTGCCGGGTTCAACTATTGTCGTCATACCAGGTCTCCCGTTGTGGTACGCGTGAGGAACATGAGAAAGTTCATAGTCCACATGAACAATAAATTGCATTACGACTACCTACATATGACTAGTTGACATCAGTTTTTGCACAATATCAAATTGTTCATACATAGTATGTGCGTACCATTGGTAAAACATACTTACTGGACCACGTGGTGTTGAGACAGATTGTCCGGTGGTGGGATGTCATGTTTTGCCTGCGGAGGTGGTGACGAGACAGATTGCTCCGGTGTACGGATGTCTCGTTGTGCCTATGGAGGTGGTGATGAGACAGATTGCTCCGGTGTACGGATGTCTCGTTGTGCCTGTCGAGATGCTGATGAGATAGATTCCTTCGGTCTAGGGATGCCTCGTTGTGCCTGTAGAGGTGCTGATGAGACAGATTGCTCCTGCAGATAATTTAATGAATAATAGGTACATAATGAAACGTACCTTCGTGCCTGTACTAGCAAGGTCTTGCATCATACTCCCATCCATGAGGATGTCCTCCATCTTCGCCTTGTAATCTAGATCACTACGGTCTTGTTGTAACTTTCGCTCCATATCCGCACGAGCTTGCATTGTATTGACGTCCATCTTACCACGCTTGAGCTGTACAATGCGGTCCTGCATCATATTCCCTTCCAAGCGGATCTGATCCATCTTGGCCTTGTGATCCATGTCCTTACGCTCTTGCCGCAAGATAAGATCCCTGTTCGCACGCGCTTGCATGATATTGAATTCCATCTTGCAACGCTCGAGCTGTATAGTGCGGTCCAGGTCCTTCCGCTCCTTCTTCAACTTTAGGTCCATATCATCATGGAAATGCTTCAACCTCTGATCCACGGCTGCACGCTCCGCCGTCATCATCTGTTCCATGGCTGCACGCTCCTCCTTCCTCATGCGGTCCACGGTTGCACGCTCCAGTTTCAGATTGTTGTCCATCACCTCTCGCTCTCGCTGCATATTCTTGTCCATCTCTTGACGCATTTGATGCACGTACTTGTCATCATCCATGGTCCCTATAGTAGCCTGACATAACAATGCTAGTTACAATATGTATGGAAATTGGAATACCTATTAATTAAATCCAATTACTAACTCCCATACTACTATGTGCCACTAGACGTACGAGCATGCAATTTAGAGAAAGTAGTAGATTTCTAATTTATAGTTCAGTGAATGCTATGTGCCACTAGAAGGATCCGAAGATCGCCGCCGCAACACCATCCGCGTCCATCGTATTAATTGAATCGCATTACTACTAAGAGGGAAGGAAACATCATAGGTGTACATACGGTTTGGTTGTGGGGCACCGGTCGCCAGACACGGAGGAGAGGACGTCGCCGGCCGACGAGGAGGAGAGGACGTCGCCGGACATGGAGGAGAGGGCGCCGCCGCCTGATGAACTGCTCCCGATGGGATTTGCCTCTATGGCTAGGTTTACGTACGTGTGAACGTGGCTGGTAAGTACTATATGGGCAATTATATTACGTATCTGAATTGGGCTCGTAAGTACTATATGGGCTTTTGTGCTCACGTGGATCAAATATCATACGTGCATGTGCTCTTGATTCAGAAGAAATCAATTAAGCAGGGATGACATGGGCAAGTATCTTGGTGCATCAGCAGTAAGACACACAGGTATTAACGATCCAGCTACACTCGAAGCCTTGGCGTGCAGAGAAGCTCTTTCCCTTGCCCTCGACCTCTCACTATCTCATGTGTTGGTAGCCTCAGATTGCAAGGAGGTTGTCCCGGACATACACAAGGGCACGGGCGGCCTTTACGCGAGCATTGTTAAAGAGATCATCTCCCAAGGTTTGCAGTTTCCAGCATGCTCCTTCATCTTCGAAGGGCGCGAGACAAACTTTGAGGTGCACAGCCTCGCCAAACACACTTTGGGACTCTCTCCGGGACGCCATCTCTGGCTACTTAATACCCCGAATTTATCTTGTATTCCTATGTATTTGGATATTGATCAATAAATGAGAGTGTGTATGGACTAAAAAAAGAGGAAATCAATTAAGCAGCCTGCTTGTGTGCTTCCATGTGTATGTGTAGTTGCCGACGAGTTAATCTAGCATTCTAAATCCAACATTGGTATCTAGAGCCTCGACGATCTACGATCAATGATGGGGGACAGCGATCAAGAGTCGGTCAAGTCCGGCGACAGTACAAGAATGGCAACAAGGTGAAGAAGGGCGGCAAGTCAACAACCAGTGGTGGAGGACGGGCGGTGCCAACGTACTGGTGCATCACAACATCCTCATCCAGTACCCGATGCTTACCGACGCCAACTACAGCGTGCGAAGGACTGTTCGGAGCCTAACAAGCGGGAGATCAAGACAAATTTGGCGAAGCAGGAAGACGAACATCCATGTCTTCTAATGGCCGAAGTTTGTGATCTCGTCCAAAGATAGGTTGTCAAACCAAACCGATAGGTGCTACTTCATGAGAAAAAAGTAATGCCGAAGTTATCCGGGAGCCAGAACGTGTCATGGTGTTGGCTCAAGAGTGATGATGATTCGTGGTTATGGCAATGCTAGATTTGGATACGTTAACTTCTACGCCTTGAGGAAGATGTCGAAGATGGACATGGTATCTGAGATGCCATTTATCGACCATGTTGATCCAGTATGTGACGGGTTCTTGGTTGGAAAACAACACCGTAGGCCGTTCCCTGCTCGGTCTACCTATCGTGCAAGTGATGCAATCGAGCAGCTCCATGGTGATCTATGTGGCCCTATCACCCCAGCATATCATAGAGAAAATAAGTACTTCTTCCTTGTGGTAGATGACTACTCGAGATACATCTCCTACGATCTAAAGATGGCACGTTTGAAGCGTTCAAGAAGCTGAAGGTTCGCGCTCGGACAGATCGCGGTGAAAAGTTTACGTCGACGAGTATCCGGATGACACATAGTACTAGACGTAAAAGAGCCATGGTCGTGGTACTACCTGTAGCGGATGACCCGCAACTACCAGTCGGACCGCCACTACAACAAAATTGACATACTGTGACGGAAATCCTCGTGACGATGGTGGACAATGTCACATAAATTCCTAATGTTATGTTGTCATAGGTGGCGTCACCAATTACTGCAAATCGGTGACGATAAGTGTCACCGAATTGCCTCGACCTTTCAGCACACCTGGCTCCCAATTTTTGTGACATCTTCGTAATTTCCATGACGAGCCCGCTAGAGTCACCGAGTACTATGAATGTGTGAAGATCATTTTTGTCATGTTACGTATAGTAGTCAGACCCACCATAGCTAGTTCTTGGGTTATTGAGTGATTGGGTCCATGCGTCAATGTTGGCAGTAAGATTGTCATAGTTTTTTCAAAGGCTAGCGAGCGTTGTAATTTTTCTTGATATAATATAAATAGGCAATGGCCATGGAAATACTAATAATCATTATTATTTATAAAGGTAAAACTTATTTTCTTCCTTCTAATATAAATAGGTAGTGGTTGGGCTAAAAACTCAAAGTGAGCGTCCGTGAGCTGATGTTGTTTATCTCGAATATAAAAATGAAAATAGGAGCCAAGAGAAAATGAGTGAACATTACTTTCATGTTGTATAATATAATAAATAGTTAGTGCGTATGCAAAAAAACTTTCAATGGCGCACTCGTGAGCTAATGCTGTTACATTTCTATCTCAAAAGTTAAAAAGGAAATATGAGAGTTGATTGGATTTTTTTAATTCTTATCACCCACCTTTTAAAACGATGGCACGCCAAGAATTCACAACCACAGAGAAAAAACAAAACAAAAATCAGCTTCGTGCGTGGGTCGGCCCATTTGGCGCTAGGTCTCATGCCACGCCGTGTGCCTCCATATAAAACACTAGCCCAAAAAAATCCCCAAATACACCTGTACATTCGCACCTAACTCAAATCTCATCTCACTGGCGGCGCCTGCAAATCACTCGCCGCCAGCCGCGCCACCCGAATTCGCTCCCCGTCGCTGCCCTCTAGTCTGTCGCCCCACCCTCTATGTCCGGTTCCCCATCCCCAGCCACCACTACACCGACGCCGACCTGCCCCATTTGCTGCCTGGTCTGACCTCCATGCTGCCTCCACCGTCAATAGCTTGTCGACCATCACCAACTCCATCTCCGACGCCTTCACTAGCTTCGTTTCTCACCTCATGCCTCACCAAGATCTGGACGCTGCCTCACCACCCCTTCCCCACCCACTACTTGAGATGTATATGGTGATTTAGAAGATTGGTTTCGTCCAGCGACCAACAAGACGGCGGCGGGGAGACACCAGGTTTGGGAGAGGCAAGCCGATGATGCAGATAGGCTAGGGAATGAGTCAAAAACTCTACAAGTAACTCGGCTACAGCACCATTAGATCTGTTCCCCTTCCAACTACTCGAGGGTAATATTTCGCTGCTTCCTTTTTTTCCATAATTTCCTGATGTAAGATTTGTGATCTGGAAATTTGATTCTTCTAACCACCTATTTGAAATCTCCTTTTTCTAGTTGTAGTTCATCTAGATCAGGAGTAAGATCAATGTCCTTTATTCTTATCTAAGGTTTATACTTATTGTTGTTGACTGTCTCTAAATTTCTACAATGAATGATTTCAACTCAAGTTTCCCCTTTAAGTTGCAAGATTATGCAATCTCCAGCATGCTCAAGAAAATCTAATATGTGACTAGACTCTACATTCAGAGTATTAACAGTGAAGCTGTACTAATAGCCTTTTATCAGTTACTATGCACAAGAAGTCAATATTCTGTGATAACAGTTAACAAGGTAAAGATATGTCGAGGGCTCGTATAATGGGACATACCGTAGTTGCTAGATGCTGAAAAATATATATACTAAAAGGTCCATTCAGATGCTAATACTGCTCAGTGAAAGAGAAATGATTATGTTATTCTGTAATATTTTTATCCATGTGAACACTTGTCAGTATATTGCTTCTCTTCTGTTTTTCCCCTATAACGCAGGCGCATTAATCGACTGCTCACTGTAGGTAGCAGGACTGGGTTTGCAATATCAAGATAATCGTATTGACCTTGCTATGTTGGTAAAGTTTGAAGCTTAATATTTTTCTACTTGCTTGTTGCTTCTCCACTTTTTTTTCCTTCCAGTCCAGTACTTGACAATTACTTACGTGGTTGTCTATGCCTGGATTTAATCTCACTGTGCCCTTCCTTTGTGCATAACTTGTATTTTTATTGTTATATTTAGATCGAGGAAGCATCGTACAACTGCAGTGCAAGTACACAATTAGCTGTAGTTGCTGGGGAAGGTGAGTAAGCACACAACTGACTAAAATAGTGTAGACAGTACTGACAGTGGTTGCTTATGGAACTTAGTTTTACATGAGATGATGAACAACCAAATTCATAGCATGTCCAAATCATTTCAGAACAAGAAAACGCACAGTTAATAGGAATAAGGTGGCCTGTAGTGGTTGGGCGATTACCTGTAGATATTGCATTATTCGAATGGATGAATGGATGTCACTCCTTACAAAAGAAACATTTTGGTGTTTTGGTCTGCGGTTTTTTAGTACATTACTGATATGTTTTCTGAGTGATGTGCCGATCTAAACTTTTGTAGTAACCAAAGCGTCAAACAACTATACTTATGCAACTAATTATGAAATATGTTCAGTAGATTACTACAATTCATTGTCATACGCCGCCCTAGTGGACTCACTAGTCATTCACATGCTACTTAAAAGTGCAGCATGGGTCCATGTAAATTATTTTGACTGACAACTTTTTATTCTAGTTTGTGTCTTCTTGTTTTGCCAAACTAATATACCATTTTATTGTCCCATCTGCATACCTGCAAATCTAGTTAATAATGTACACAGATCCATAATTTGATAGATTGTATGCTTCTTAGTGGTACTTTTATATGTTTTTATCTTATGTTTTCATCTCATTAAGATGCAACATGATGTTGTGTTTCCTCAATTTATAGGCATCGGGGGGAGTTAGCCGTGAGACTTGAAGCACATGACAGCTTTTGAAGAGATTCAAAGGAAGCATCAAGAAGGATTGGAAGCTGTGAAGAAGAGCCAACAAGAGAAGAATGAAGCTTGGGGAAAGAAGCAACATGATATTGGTTTTTCTCTTAAGGGCTCGAGCAACTCAGCAAGAATCCATCGTCTTGTCTATTGTCATGTCAAACTTGAGTCAATGTTATTTATTATTGTCATTTCTATTTGGAGGATGATTTGGCTAAGAGTTTGAATATATAATATGATTTGTCTCCCATTTCAATTTATAATGTGATTTGGCTCATAACTTATTTATATAATGTGATGTGAATTAAATACTTTGATATGCATTTGCAATATAGCGGAACTCATATTTCATTGCAAATTATTCAAAATATAGTAAACATATTTTGATGATATCATCTTCATCAATAATGAAAGTAGTGATGCTAGTAGTAGGGTAATCTGTGCGGGTGTTGACATGGCATAAAGTCAGTGACGTTGCTCCATCATTAAATATTGTACAATATGGCATCTTTGCTCCTAACTTGTGACATTAATCCATCGTCATGGAAATAGCAAGTTGTTGACGTTCTCGAAAACGTCACCAAAGCTCCCATTTTCAAAGACATTGTTTTACACGCGCCGTCACCAGGAGTAATCTATGACGGGGATTCCATGACGATGCTTGTGACGCCCATACAATGTCACTCGGGTGTAATTTATGACGTTATTAGCTGTTCGATGGCATTTGTTGGCGCGTCACAGTAGGCCTAATCTCTTGTAGTGCGCCCAGCTGCCCACCCATGTGAAAGTAGTTTTGGGTTCGGACTACCCATAGTGGTGATAGCCAGTTGTTGTCATGATAATCGGTCTTACTCGTTGGGGGCAACTCATGGTGTTACCATTTCCGAATGACCCATTGTGCAAAAAGGGATCCAAGTTCACTCCTAGCAGCTAGTTTCCGCCTTCACTGCTGATTCACTGCTCAGGAGTACATGTAGGATGTGTTTGGTTGAGGAGCCAAGTTCACTGCTAGCAGCCCGTTTCCGCCCTCACTGCTCATTCACTGCTCAGGAGTACATGTAGGGTGTGTTTGGTTGAGGAGCCAAGTTCACTGCTAGTAGCCAGTTTCCGCCTTCACTGCTCATTCACTGCTACGTAGCAGCCGCACCGGTCATTCCTTGCTCTCCCACCGTCCCGCTGCAGGTCACCTTGCTGCTGCAAGTGGCCACCCCTGCTAGGTCGCCGCCAATTGTCGCCCCTGCCAGTCCCCCACCCTGCTGCCAGTCCCCACCCTCTGCTAGGTCACCGCCAAGATCCCGATGCGTGCCATGACGGAGGAGAGACAATGGGGACGAGAGGGATTGCGATGCCAGAGAGGGAGCGGGGAGGGGCACAGATCAACATCGGGGGGCGATGCGTGAGGGGACAGGGCTGGGTGCGTGCGAGGGGCTCGTTCCATGTCATCCGGCCGAATCAGAGGTATCCCTCGGTTCCGCATATAGAGCGAATATTCTGTTTTTTTGGATTGGTGGGTTCCGGTCCATTCGACTAACTAAACATGGGAATGGGCTATAGGAACCGGACGAACCCATCGTTGGTAGGAGCCAGAGCCCTACCGGGTCTGGGGCGTAGGTGGTATGGGAAGGAGGAAGGCGGGCATGGGCTGGAGCTCGGCAGCCGGCGAATACCCCTAGTGTATGACCCACAAATACCGATATAGTGAGTAGCAGTGCTTGCACGTCAATGCTACTTTGTTGTTTTTATTTTGTGAAAAGGGCTACTTCTATTGTTACTAGAGGGACCGCTCATCCATGGGCCCTTCTAAAAAAAGAAGCAGACATGCCAAAAGAATTGGATTAACACTTATCATGTGCGTATCCATCGGCCCTTCCAAACTCACCTCCCACCTCCCGCACTATCTGCAACAACCTCCTATCCAACTGGCCTAGCCGGCTTGATCGCCATTTTCCACTCATATTCCATGCGCCGCACACGCGATCTTCTCCTCCAAAGCCAGTCCCATCGAACGCCGACGTCCTCACCCACGAGAACGGAGTCGCCGGCAACCGCCCATCTGGCCTGCGGAATACGACGTCGCTGCTTGTTCTTCATCGACACTTCGTATTTAAGGTGAGAATGCCGGCTCTTGTCATCTAAACAGGCTCGTACATGATTATATTGGAACGTGCATTTATTTGGCGCCATGGGTACCGCCCGCAGCTACATGAATTAGGTGGACAATCAAAATTGGAGCGCCCAGCAACTGTCGTATGTCCACAGGAACGCCGCTACCGCCGTCAGGATCATCCAGGGGTTCACCGGCGCGATCGGAGCCGCCAGGCACACCCAGGGGATCCGAGCCGGTGTCAACCACCTATCTGGCCGGTGTGATACGACGGTACTGCTTCCTCTTCATCCACCCATCAGCATCATGGTGAGAACGCCTGATATTTTTACACCCTTTAGTCAACAAGTGAGGTCAACTTAATCCAAAATTGTATACAAATATCAAATGGCAGAATGATTCAGTACATACCACGTATTATATTCACATGAACGACAGTAGAGAAAATTGATTCAGTCTATCTTTGTGCATATTTTGCAGGAATGGCTAGTTCTTCCAGTAGTTATGCTGACACAGAATTGCCACTACCAGACGTAACCAATCAGGTATGTTAATCCCAGTTAGGTTAAAATCTTTGAAAACACATAGTTCTTTTACCCATTACACATATTTCAGGATTTTTTGGAAGAACTCAGTGTGAAACATGCAAATATGAGGTTATTGTGCTCACCTTCAAGGATTGCGCACATGATCGACAGATTAGATCCCGACCACCAAAAGGCCATCTGCACTAAAACTGGTCTTGGAGGGCTAACGCAAATGAAGTCAGTGCTTCTCCGACGTATTACATTGGTGCTGCTAGCCAAGAGCTACATCAGAAAAAAGCAGAGTATTCACATTGCTGGTAAGGACATTCCTATAACTCCAACAGATGTGTATGAATTAATGGACCTTCCGATAGAGTGGGAAGATATATATATGGAAATGGGAAAACCAATAGATGTAAACCTGTTAAGCGTTTATTAATCTGACGGAAGACTTATGTGAGTGACCTTGAGAAGAAAATTAAAGCCTCCAAAACTCCAGATGATCATTTCATCAGGCGGTTTGTTTTTTATGCTATTGGCACTATGTTAGCACCCAGGGTACAGGATTATGTCGACGCCAAATATTTCGTCCTTGTACAAGACGTCGCAAGAATTCCCTATTTTAACTGGGGATGTTTCACACTTATCCATCTGTTGACATCCATCAATACTTTTAACTATGTGGACCAAGTGAATCTACAAGGAAATCTAGCTTTGCTCCAAGTAAGTGCTACAACACTAGTTGTCATTCTACTATTATTCATATGATGCATATATCTCTATCATTGTTGAACTAATGTTTCCTACAGTTTTGGTATTGGGAACACATCCGTGCTGGCTCGCTTATGTATTCTCGTATACCTCGTCCGCTGATGGCACGGTGGGATGAAGCCACAGCTAAAATAAGACATGATGCCTACTTGAAAGGAGGCCTGTATAATGGATTGGTACCTTTCTAGACTTGACTTCTTTATTTACCATATTTATTTGTTAGTACTGATTCTTTATATCTTATCAAAGGTTATCATGAAGATCGGCGATCTGGAGCCAACCAACATTACAAATGACTAGCATACCAACAAAGATACACATGCACATGAAGATGCTAGCTATCGACCACAACCACGAGGTCAAACTATGAGTAGCCAACAAGTAAGTTGCTCCAAGACACATCCTTTTAAATAACACAACAAAGGTCACACCTAACCATACTTATTTTTCTTCTAACAAAACGAGTTGACATTTCTTTTATGCAGATGGACATGATACTTCAAACCCAGAACGATCTATTTGCAGAACAAGAGAAAAAGTTGGTCAAACAAGTAGTAGAAGTAGAGCACAAATTAGATAAAATAATAATCACCGTGACCGAGGACATGATAAACATAAGGGGTAAAATTTCCACTCAAGCTAGGTTGTCCAAGCTGGAGGACGAAGTTGGAGACCTCAAAAGGGAAGTTGGAGACCTCAAAAGGGAACTCCAGGTAAGTGATACTACAACATCAATTTTACCCATAACTTCCTATATTTTCATTCTATGCATTTCATGTTACAGGAATTAAGATCCCTACGTGAAACAAACAAACAATCAATGAAGAGGGATGCATACGTATAGGTGATAACTATGGCCCATCATCTTGCTAACATGAGCTAATTTCTGTTCATTGACCAACTTCTAATTTTAGGAACAAGAGCAACCAAGCAATGACAAGTTTTCATCAACTCCTGTGTTTGACGCATGGAAAGCACGGACTTCTGCTGGTACACCTAGTGCAAAACCTATGGTGCAAAACAAGGAGTTGGACCAAGACATCCCACCACGGAAGCCCGTATTCAACAATGCTTACATATTGACAGATGAAGACTATGAGGCTGCACTTTTCATCCGAGGGAGTCACGACCTTGTTGAGCTAGTTCACATCGAAGACATTGTGCTAACAGTTCATCAACTCAAGCCAAATGTTAGCAAACTATTCTTCGTCGATGACATAAGGCCCGTATACTGCAATCTACATCAAGTATTCTAAATTGTGCCATATTACATGACTACAAATTTTGTAGGTTATTAATGCATATGCACACATTAGCAATGTTGCAACTGATGCTACATCATTCATTTCCACCATAGAAAGCAGAAGATTGCTAGGCGAATTTGGGGGTATTCCAATGGGATGCAAAAGCCCACATGTTGCTAATGTAGCAACGAAATTTGTAGGACGCAAAATGGTATGCATGTTTCCTGACTTGTTTAATTGTATATCTTAATTTTCCCTAAATTGAGTCCGCTTTAATTTTCAACCAGGTACGTGTCCCAATGAATGTGCACAACATGCACTGGTTATTACTCGTGTTTAATTTAGATAAAGAAGAGATCCAGGTCCTAAACTCCATCCAAGCATATCGTGACATTGCCAAGGAAACTGCACTGGTAAGCTTGCTCTCTTACTTCCTCTTACCTCATGTGACACTTTTTGAAAAGCACTGACGCAATCCCTTGATACACCAGGTGGAGTCCATTCAGGCGTGTATCAACGAATCGGTCGAGGATGGCATGGTAACACCGCCTAAACCCATCAATATTACACAGTGGAAAACCACTTGCTATACTAACATACCACAACCGACGGATGGGTACGTATAGGCAGCAACATGATTCCTCACCTACATTACAATACTTGACTTCAACTTTACATCACAGTTACTCATGTGGGGCGTACACACTCAAATACATGTTGACATGGGACGGAGACAAAATTACTGAGGATTTCACACAGGTCTACCGAACAATAAGTTACATTTGCAATCATGCACTACCTATGCTTCACCGCTATCCTAACCTATGCGTCGCTATCTAATTCAGGCAGAAATACATATTTTCAACAGGCAAATATGTTCAAGCCTGCTGCGGTCAGATTGCAACAAGCTTCAGAAAAAATCATACAAGAATCCTATAAAGGTAAGTTCTACACAACTAGCATTTCATGTCATGTAGTTCCTACCATTCATGATTGCATGTAATGCACCACTATTTCCTCTATAGAAGGACGAGTATGAAGCCAGCTTTCCAAAGGAACGAAAAGGTGCAGACGACGACGTCACGATTGTCAGCAACCCTGATGTTACAAACAAACCAGACACATTCGGTGCCCCAAAGCTTAAACGTGGACGCCCGAGGAAGAATGCCCCTCCTAGTAATCCAGTAAAACAACAATTTGACACAGAGACTATCGCTAAACAAGTGGAGTCGAAAAGACGCAAGCGCAAACCATCAAATGTCGTGTCCAACCCATTCGTACAGCCATGAATGGGCTACACGGAGAGGCACTTCAAGGGCAGATCGTAATGATTGATCTTCATAGCATGTTCTTTGAATTAAAGACTACACTTATGTTCTAATGTTTTTGCATATTATTTGTATGATTATGTACATCCAAATGCTTGACTTTTCATTGGTTCTTTTTAGAAAAAACCCAGCTAATGAGCTGCAAGTTCCACTTCTATCATTTGCACCATCTGATCCATACCTTTCTGCATCGGAGTAACCTTACATCTAAAACATTACCATAAGTGACTACTTACAAACACATGCTCCCCATTCTAATGGCGCCATACATTGCGTAAGTATACAGTTCTGGTTTAAGTGGATGATGATTATGGCTCTGGTTTAAGTGGATGATGATTATGGCTGAGGCAGGGTAATTAAGGAAGAAAAATCACAGCATATAAAACACATGAGCAATGTAAATATCATGGTTACACTACTATTTCTCACATCACGAGTTGAGTGGGAGACTATTACCTCGCCAGCAAAAAGAATAGAATCAATAATCCAGCTAGCTTGATGGATTACTTCAGTCGACTCCACAAGAAAAATTTCAGGCTGCAGCACCAGCAGTCAATGAACACACAGAACCGTATTGTCAAATGTCAGCCTCTCCTGCAGAAAATAAGAAGGAATAGCATCAGGAACACCATGTACCATTTTTATACTGATATAGACATGTCGACAAGAGTTGGTACATTGCAGCTTGTGTTTTGCATCGAAACTAATGCGATACATGGAGCTAACGAATTTACAACTAATAAATCTAGGCCTAAGTCTCTTGGGTAACAATACTGAAACAGATGTCCCAGCTAGGTTTACTCTAACAGAGTTATGCTTACTAACTAGACAGCTAGGACGAGAATGAGAACCAGACAACCAGCATAAGATCATCAAAGAACAAACAAATCCTAAACTTGCTCATTGGCAAAATAGGTTGTGCACGCGAACATGACAGAGAGGACTAAAATAGGGGAAATACTTCTTCTGTTCCATATTTGTCGACAATGATATGGCTGAGGCATGATAATGCACATGTAGCAACGCGTGCAAAGCGGGCAAGAAATTCATATGAAGTGGGCATTCTTCCAAATTGAGCCAATTCTAGTTTTCGAAGATATACTTTACATAACTACTGTCCATTTTCTACAGTGCCATACATTTCCTAAATATTCAGAACTATGTTTGAGGCACGGGTCACGTATGTCTTGAGCTCCCGATTCACCTTCTCCTCATCCCACATGAACCCCTGGATGTTCTGCACCCACTCGAAGCAGCTCACCATCACTCCGCCGGAGTTGGCCATGATGTCCGGTATGATCAGCACGCCCTTCTTTGCTAGAATCTGCACCACAAACATGGACATTTCTCTGCTGTCAGTCAATGTGTGAAGGTGTCAACAAATGCAGCTTAGTTTTGTGGCAAAATGTTGGTGTTCTTGCCTCGTCGGCCTCGGGGTCTGTTGGGTGGTTAACATCCTCGATGATGTACTTTGCTTTGATGGCATCAGCATTGTCCCTAGTAGAAGAAGAAAATCGAAAGGACTATTTATTAACAAAAATGTTTTTAGATACAGAAAAAAATAGCAGCCAGGAGGATACTCTAACTGAACTTCAGAGCATTAATCTGATAGAAGATAGGATGAAGTGAGCTGGGACGAGGAAGAAGAAGATTACTTTTTTATGACTCCTCCTAGAGCTGCCGGGATGAGCACGTCGCACTCTTCCGTGAGCAGCGAGGTCGGATCGACGGCGTCGCCTTTTATCGGAGCCCTTGATCCCGCGGTTCTCTGCCGAGTGCTTGATCAGCTTGGCTATGTCAATGCCATTGGAGTTCTTGACAACATCTATCTTTTTTCATACCTACGGTCAGCAGCTATCACCTACGAGAAATGCATGTATAAGAAACTGAGCCATCTTGTGAGTTGTTTATTCCCTTGTGTAAACACTGAGTTCACAAGTTCATCAGTTGTTTGGTCTGTTGCTGCAGTTAAGTAGCATGTATGAAGTGTAAAAGTTTGTCAGTAGTATGAGACTTGTAAACCAAACTGCAGCATGTATCACACATGGAACTACTCAGATTACAAACCAACATCAACCTCAACAATGTCATTCACTAGAAGAAATCAGAGTCGTTTCTTTCAAATTTTTGCAGTCACCAACAACTTGATATTCACTTTCTCTGAATCTTTCATTCACCAATACAGATTAGTCCCATTTTGAAGCTTCAGCATAGAGAACTATTGAAATCAGCAAGAGGGTCATCTAAAGTGAACAAGCTACATGGTGGTTATCCAATAGTGGATGAGCCGCTGTGGGAAAATGGCTATCGTCCAGTGCATAATCAGAATCAGAAGAACATGGCCTGAATCTCCTATTGTAACTGTTTTTCACAGCACGCAGGTTCTGAATCCATACTGACTTTGCTGAGAAAATGTAAACAAAATCGGTGTAAATGAATTTAATCCGGCGAGTTCCAAGTCAGCTCACTCATCCAATGGTCCTAATCACGTTTACCTAATCCACATAAGTAAATAAACAAAATGTCATGAACTCCTCGTGTCAAACCACGATGGAAACTAGCAATGGGGGGATGCGCTGACCTGAAGAGCCGACACTTGGGCGATGGACGCTGCACCGATGAGCAAGACGGCTCGGCGCTACGGGAGGTTTGCTGGGTGGGAGTATTCCAGGCGGGGCCACAACCGGCGGGGGAGGACTGCCGCGGGGCCGGGATCCGGCTGCGGTGCCGTGCAGAGGGGCTCTTGACGGCGCAGTTCCAGCGATGGGGGGCTGGCAAACGCTGGACGGGGATCCGGCGATGAAGGGCTGGCGCGGGGCGGAGCACTTGGCGACGCACATCCGGCGGCGGAGGGCTCGCGCGGGGCGGGGCTCTTCGCGGGGCACATCCGACGACGAAGGTCTGTGACAGTCGACGGCGTGGAGACCGGCGGCCGGCGTGGTGGGGCACTTGGCGGGGAGAAACCGGCAGTCCACGGCGTGGCAAGCGGCGGACGCCATGGTGAGAGGAGATGAGTGGATCGGGGATGAGACTGGATCGGGGGTTGAGACGAATGGACATATTGCGAGCGGAAATAAAGAAATGACGGATCTACCCTTTAAAATTCTAATTGGTCCCACTAAAATTATGTACTGGTCCCATGTTATATGTAATTTTCTGTAATTTTAGTTTTATAACTCCTCGTAACTTCTATTTTCCCACCGTTAGATTAGGCTGGATGGACGGTTCGTAAAATCGCCAATCACCTTAACAGTTGTAATTTTTTTTACCAGTTTTGAGGTATTTTGTTTGGTCACATGGTTGTAGCTACGTATATATTAAGTATAGCCAGCTCGATGAGTTGCTTCATTAAAAAAAAATATGTTGTGACAATAACATGTGAGATATTGGTGAAAACTGAAATCCAAGGTTGCCAATGGAGGGAGGTGTTAACCCCTCATGATATATGCTTGAGGACATTTTCGCCAAGTTGACTCCTTTGTATATGCAGCTGTGATGATTTCGTGGTGGATTGCTAAAGCCATCAATATCAACTTATGCTTCGGTCACAATGTATGAACCCTACTTGCAGTTGCTATTGTTCTCGCCTCCATGACACATGTGTGGTCAAACGATGCCGATGAGCCTCTGCAAGAACCTGTTAATGTCCTCCCCCTACGACTCATCGTTAGCTGAGATGTCTTTGTACCATTTTTGCTGACATGCACCTAAAGCTGGAAGCAAACACAAAGCCCTATGGTGATCGAAATACTTTGAAAAGAAGTGGGACACAGATACGACCACTTAGGTGGATTAGTGTCTAGAATCTATATGCGAGGGGATAATAATGGAGTTTCTCTCTTATATCTCAGAGCCGATAATATTATTTTGTGAGCTTCCTGAATGGATATGGAATCAAGTACCAGATGCGAGGCCAAAGAAGATAGTTCTCCCTCTACAAAGAAATATAAGAGCGTTTATATTACTTCAAGGGAGTATTTTCGAAGGCCGTGGCACTTGGGGTTCAAAGATAATTACACTGTTCAAGCATTCGTCCGATTAATCAGCTAATGGACCAGTCAATCGCTACACGTAGGATGGCCGAATTGAGTAACACCTATACATCGCGTTAACTTGCCAGTCCAATAAACTCACATCAAACCGATTAATCAGTTATCGGGTTGATTAATCGTTGTTGGCAAATTAACTTGTGAGGAAACAAATAAAAATTATTTTGCATGTAACCCCTCCCAGCACCCTCGCGCTCTTATATAGCTAGGGTTTGACCCTCCTCTCACCGACTACTGCTCCTCTCTTCCCGTCTAGACCTATATAACGACTAGCCAGGTCCTCGGCGATCTACCGTCGCTTCCCCTCATCCCCTGTGTGTCACCACATCCTCTCCAACCTCTATGTGCCGCTACTTCCACTTGCTGTGACTCGCCACCTTTCGCAACCTCCATGTTTTAGACTCCCCACGGGGCTGCTACCAGCCATTACCATTGCATCGTGCAGACCATGCTGGGAAGAGCGGAAGACACATTCCCCTAGCCCAGCATCAGCCACCCGGATTAGGTGCCCGCCTCCACAGTAGGAGGCGTCCACGCCAGCGTCCCCAGCCAGTCCCTATGGACCGGGGGACACAAACTAGTAGCTACCAACGACCATCGCCGAGAAAGCCCCAACACTAGTTCCCGACCTTGGTCGAGACCAGCTCAGACACCGCCACACCCGAGGCCACCGGCATCGCTCTGACCAACGGCTTTGTAGCAACACGGGCACCAACTCGGACCGGCAACACAACGGAGTAGAAAGACAAAATGACACAAATGTGATGGCAAGCACCAACGCGGACGAGGTTGGCCCTCTGCTCGCGTGCCGTCCACGCCATCCACTACCACTGGCCAGATCAACGTGCGCCCGCCGCCCCGATTCCGACGTGCGCCCGCCGCCCCGATTCCGACCCCGTCCCCGACCTCCACGCCGCGTGCCCCTCTCCGTAACTCCGCCGGCGCCCTAGGTGAGCACGCCCTCCTCCTCCTCCTCCCCTACCTCTGCCTAGCTAGGGTTCTTAGGGTTAAATTTTAGAGTTCATCTAATTAGTTAGGGTTCATCAAATTAGATGCTAATTAAGGTAGTAGTTGTTAAATAGAATTAATTTTAGAGTTCAACCAATTAGTTAGGGCTAAATTTTAGAGTTCATTAAATTAGTTAGGGTTAAATTTTAGAGTTCATCTAACTAGTTTTTTTACTTTTTAGTAAGTGTTTAATAGAATTAGTAAGAAAATTAATAGAACTAGTTGAACTAGTTTATTTTTAGTAAGAACTAGTTGAATTATTAAAACGAGTTTATTTTTAGTAAGAAAATTAATAGAACTAGTTGAACTAGTTTATTTTTAGTAAAAAACTGGTTTATTTTTATTTATAGTAAGTGCTTAACTGAACTAGTTGAATTAATATAACTATTTTATTTTAGTACGAAAATTAATAGAACTAGTTTACTTTTTTAGTTAAAACAATTATTCCCACATCGACGTCGACGATGCCTATCCCGCATCCTCGTCATCGACTCGGCGGAGGAGGTCTGCCTGATTAGAGGGGCCATGTCCAGGACTGGGCTCCGCCGGGCTGGTACTGGGATGTGCTAACTTCCGGGAGGCGCAGCTTGGTGAGGAGCCAGTCAGACGTTGACCCGAGACTTCTTTGGTGGCGGTCGCGTGGGCCAGTGACGGTGTGGAGGCTTGAGGACCCCGTGGAGGTGGTACGTCACCTTGTCAGCGAGGAGGACAAGCACGTCCGTCGCTTCATGGTTGCGTTGGAGGGCAGGTTCTCCAATACCTGGCAGGTTCTTCAGGGATCTCACTGGAGCTATGATCCTGTGATGGTTCCTTCTCTTTGGGTGTCCACCGCCCGGGCCGATACCCGTCGTTCGCTAGGGTTTTACCTGTATTAGTGAGGTTATATGTATGAGACTATTCGAGATGTATTAGTGATAATATTCGACGATGTACGGATGCAAGAGATGATTTAGTTTTGCTTATTGAATGCATGCTAATTTGAATACTAATTTATTTTATGATTTAGTTTTGCTTATTGAATGCTCAAATTGGAGAATTACTCTTATTTTGAATGCTCAAATTGGAGAGCACTATTTTGAATACTATTTTGTTTTTGCAGCCAAATCTCCATGTCATTGCCGCCGTCATCCCCATCACAGGCCCCCTCCGACCACGAGGTGAGACTAGCCAAATCTCCATGTCAATATGACCCCTATAAGATATTTTGAAATGTTTTTGTTCATATTTTTAACCATTGAAATGCAATGACCATCAAGTTTGAATGCAATGACCATCAAGTTTGAATGCAAATAGGACATGTGCTTGCCCAAGTGGCCATGTTTGCAGGTAACACTAGTGGCCTATGTTTTGCCGGAGTGTTTATTAATTTTTGTTCCGGCAAATTTCAGGCACTCGATACGTCCTTTTTTAGCAAAGGTCATGCCAGATTTTTCCGTGAATTTTGGCATGACTTGTGCTGGAATATGTAGAAAATATCGAGTGAACTGGATTTTCTAGAAAGATAATTAAACGACATTTCGTGTTGACATTAAGTCTATCGAGGCTCCATACATGACAATCAAAAAATGAGTGAGGGAGAAAGTCTGCATCATATATTGGTTTAATGCACTCGGGGATGAAGGGAGGAGCGACCATCACCAACGATCGAATATATACACCACGTGAGCTGAGAGTTAAAAAAAAGACTCGACGGACCGATAGTCAACCCGTGCTGAATAATAATGATCTAATTTAGTTTTTATAGTACATATATTGAATTTTAGAAGTTTAATATTTGAATTATGAACATAGAAAATGTCGTCGGACGAAAGTCTCACGGAGTGCTCCTGGTGCGGCGACAATCGGGGTTTCTGCGACAGGCCTCACTTGGTAGAAGGTCGGCGCTTCAGCATTAGGCTCCAGGAGGCCTTCGATGTTATAACGGTATTCTACGACGCAAAGTGTTTTTTTCGTAATTAAGCTCGACTTCTACTACTTCAACGTGTAACTTTCGTCTTTTTCAATTCGACTAGCTTATCTCATGCCATGCAAGACGCTATGTCTTGGAGAGGATGGATTTTGAAGATCATGAGAGTATGGAAACAAAGAAAATTCACCTAAGGACCCATCATGATATGAATTTCGAGGTAAATCTATATAATTTTGAGAGCATATTCCATTTTGGTTGCCCGGATTGGGGAGCACTTTGTAAGATGTAGATTTTCAAGAGGGTATGCTTGTCATCATGGATCTTGGTGATCCTGACATCGAGTAAGACAATTTGGACATTTGGGTCCTTGTTGATACGCTTCCAATTCTCCCGCACTGTGAGTTTCTCAAACATAGTTATTAAGTAATTTATATTATTTATTTCAAAATAGTTGACAGCTTATTTCTATTGACAGCTTATTTTCATTCTTCAAAGAATGTGCGGAAGATGGTAGACAGAACCTACTACATCGATGGCTCTGAGTTAACTTATCAGGAGAAAAATCATCTGGTCATATTTTGTACTGATCTTGAGAACTACAATATCTATTTTCAAACTCCTCCACATTATGGTCAATATGTGCCACTAGTGCACGTGTTGAACTATGCTAACATCCATGGAGATGTCATGGTAAGATTTTTAGTATTACAACATTTGTGCATCTTTTGCATAAATTCTTCTAAAACTGAACTACACTGCTAACTACGAAGTTATTACTATTTTTTCAACAGATAATCCCGCAGGAGTGTGTGCCTCATCTGATGTTTCAGAAAGGCAGCCTTGATGTTTTGAATATACAGCCAGGTGATCCTACAAATCACTCCTGTTCATATCGGATTTCTAAAACCAATGAAGACATGACAATTAAAGATTGGAAAAAATGTATGGTCACTCGTAGGGAGCTACTTGGAAGCAACATTAGGCGAAGGGTAAGAATTGGAGACAGGATAATCTCCATTCTCCATAATGGAGAGTCAGGGTCTATCTTGTTTTGTGCTATTTTACCAAAGAGAACCTAGTAGGTCCTATGAGAGAGAAGTAGGTCCTAGGGACAATGTGTTATTATGTGGTACAACATGTTAGAGTTGATGATGATGAGGAGTTGTGATTATGACTACTGACCAACTTGCTATATGATGTCTCATTGATAAAAATGATGATCATGAGGAGGTGTTATATGACAATGATGTATTATGATGATAAGTTGTTAATGATACGATGATGATGGTGAGATATTATGTCATTGGGTGAAAGAACTTGTATACACGGTCACTTTGGATCCAAGCACTTGAAACTAATACACGGTTCTTTCACCCAATAATGTAGTAACTAATTTTGATGTAAGAACAATCTCTAAATTGCTACTGTATGAAAACTTGTATAATGACGCATGAATACAAAATAAAACAAAAAATAAATACCCAACAATAGTAGTAGCGCGGGTAGGGAGGCGCACTGCTAGTAACTACTAGTAGCGCTGTGCACCAAAAGCGCTATGGCTAAGCACGTATAGTAGTAGAGCGTGCAAGCACACGCTACTGATAAACTTTAGCTATAGCGTTGAATCAGTAGCGCGCCACGCAGCGCTACTGATATACCTAAAACCGGCGCTACTGCTAGCCTTTTCCTTAGTAGTGGAGCCACACACACACCCACCAACGCCAGCGTGCCACACGTTCTCACGGGCCCACACATACAGCTTTTCCGCTTCGTTTCTTCTTCTTCCTGTCGCGGACTCCTCTCCCCCTCCTCATGTGTGCCGCCATGGCCACGCTCATCCTCCCCTCTCCCGATGCTCGTCGTCATGGCCTACTCCTCCTCCATCACCGCAACCCCCGTGGGCATGCCCAGCGAGCTTTTTTACCACTAGTCCACAAATGCTGCAACTGTCTCTCTCGTCGCTGGAACTCGCGTGTTTGCGTGCTGCATCCACGACCATGGCTGCGAGCTGTTGTTCAGGGAGGGGACCACAATTTTTTTGTTTACAAGCTGCAACCGCTGTGGGCCGCGTGTTGCTATTGGAATTTTGTTTTGCTGGAACCTGTAATGCCATTTGCTAGTATCGTCTATAGATTTTGCTAGAAAGAGAGGTCGACGGCCGCTACGTTCTGCTGGGAACAAGCGAATAAGAATGTAGCAATACTTCGATGAATGAAGCTACTACCGGCAACTTTTTTTGCTGCAATCATTCATGGTAGCTGCGACCCCGCGACGATGTTTTGTTGCAACAATCGTCGTCTTTTGCTACTACTGAAGATTTCTTTTGCTACATCCATTCTTCACGAGGCAGTGGCGACTGCGAGAAATGATGTTTTTTTGCTGCAACTGTGTGCGTTTTTGTTGCTACCGTCAACAGTTTTTGCTGATTCCATTCTTTTTCACGATGGCAAGATGCAAAAGTGATACGTATAACAATAGACCTTTGTTCTTTCTATTTGCATTATTTGTAACTTTATTAAATTTATAATTGTACGTAGATTCTTGGGTCAAAACATGTATATGCAGAAGTGGTCCATGGAGCAAGGACGTTAAATGTGTGCATATTGGAGAACGGGAGGACCAGACGAGAGTCGTCAGGCATGGCTGTTAGTGCCACAAGTTTTTTTTACTTGATGTGGTGTCTGGTCATATAACGAACTAATTCTTCTATGGAATACATCGGTGCAAGCTTTGTACTTTATATAAAAAAATGTTCCATTAATAATGCTAGACACTAGAAGCCTCGCAACCAAAATCAAAGTGTTATAGTATTTTTCATGCAAAAATGGAAGGCATCGTGATTTTCTTCATGTTGTTTCTATTTCCTGGTCATGCTACTTGATCACATTGCTCATGGGCTCCTCCATTCTACTTCACACGTTCATGGTTGCTTCCGCTGCAAAGAGCTCTTTTAGGGTGATTGGCGGGTTACAAGTTGTACTTTCGAGTAACTCCACCACTGATTTTTCTTGACCGTCGGATCTGAAAAATCAGTTAAAAATTTAATTTTTGGTCAAAAGGGTAGAATGGTCAAAGAAAATTAGCTCGTCCGCCCCCACCCCACCTCCCGCGCCCCCGCACGTTTCTGCTCGCATAGTTGCCACCGCCGCCCTTTCCGCCGTTCCGATCAAGAGATCCGGCGGCGGCCCCGATCCAATCAAGCACCAGCGTTCCGCCGCCCTTGCCCAACGCCAGGAACTGCTGTCCGTCCGCTGTGGCGCGTCGAGCCCGACAAAGTCTCCCCTACCCCACCGCCGACTGCAGCGCCTCCCTCCATGAAGCAGCCGGCGACGCCCAGCAACGCCAGCGATCACTTTGTGGACAGGTGCCTTTC